>NC_072731.1:223446435-223532668 GCF_026930045.1 Uloborus diversus
TCGATATGCGATTGGCATGGCCTTTAAGTATTCAGTGGGGCCATGCATGGTACTACTAGATACTAGGTAGCGCTGACGCTAGTGTAGTGTTCGCGATATCCACTGCTACCATGGCTAGACCGTTTGTTTTTGATAATGTATTGCGTTTTAGTCCTTTTAAATTAAAAAATCTTTATATTTTGGTTCAAAATTCTATTGTACATGATTCAGACAAATTTTTTTCGTATTTAATTGTAAAGACTTTCAATTAATTTATACGCCTTGATGCAAGTTGCAGAGCTTATTTAGGAACATTTTCAGAACTTTGGTGCAGATTCTTGCCGCTTAAGCTGGCCTGTCGACTAGGGTGTCAAGTGCCACCCCTCTAACTTGGAAAAATGAATTTATTTGCATTGCTGCGGGAGTAGTTTGGGTATAATTTACATTCAGTGATTCAGTGAATACCATTTGCCCCCCACCAATCCCATTCCATCCCCTGGAAATATGCGAAAGATCGGGCCTTAAGGAACACCAGCAAAAATTCTAAACGGGAAAAGTAATCTTTACAAAATCTTATTTCGAATTTCATAAGTCAACTCGCTCAATCCAATTTACAGAGGACTACGTGCCAAAAGCGACTTGCCAGCGTTTATTCATGCGCGTACATAGACAAACACAGTAACAACTATTAATAGACAAGTCAACACAGGAAATATTTTCAGCCCAAAAAGAAACAAAATCACACCAGGACACTGTTGGGAATCGAACCCACGCCCACCTGTACCCAGTGCCGGAACTAATCTAAATGCAAATCTTGAAACCACCGCCCTTACCCATATTCTTTCAAGTTTATATATAATTTAGGCTATTTTTGAAGATAAGGGGGGCGGGGAAGAGAGAATTCGGAGTTCTCCACTTGAAATTCTTAATGTAATTTAAGCTGATGTCGTTTTGAAAATAGGTCCATCATTTCGAATTTCATTAGGGGGAGGGGCAAAGGATGTGTACTCAATTTTTAGAAAATGACCAAAAACAAGCCCACTTTTATGCTTTTTTTTTTTTTTTTTTGAAATCCAGAGCAGGGAGGAATCACCCCCTAAATAACGGGCCTGATAAAAATTTAAAAAAAAAGTTGAGGCAACCTTATCAGTACTGTTAAAGTTTGGGGTATCATCCCTTGATAGGGGCAAGGGATTATACACCCCAATTTGGGGGGAGGGGACATAGTCGCCACTGGTCCCGAGGACATTCTAAAGACAACGTTCCACATGAAAACATCTTTCATTATAGTTCTTTAGAGGTTTTCCATGGAACGATGTCACTTAGTTTGCTGTGCTTGTTTTATCGAAACTATATTTCCCTATCCAAAAGAAAATTTTCCTAGATTTCCTTCCTTTTCCTCTATCGAGGAAAGGAGGGTCCTGGACCTGACTCAGGGGCGGCTGCATAATTTCATTTAAGGGGGGGGGGCTTGTCATGGCCAGGGGTGATAGTGGACTCGAGTTCCGAAGATACTCTTAAATTTTCTAAAATTCTGAGGAAGCTCCCCCCCCCCCTCCCGTAAAAAAAAATCAAAATTGCATACAAAAATGATTGAATCAATCATTTTTAAAGTTTTTTTTTTATTTAAGTAATTTTTTAGTTTTAAAATGTGTTGTCAGCCCTAAATTTTCGGAAAAGGCAACCCAAGATTTCCGAAAATGTCTGAACACAAACACCTCACATGTTTAAGAATGTAATCTCACGAATGGCAATTTTCTTGAATTTAAGTTAAATTTAATTCAAATAATAATAATTAAAATGAATCACTTGGTTTGACCTCTGGGATTCATCTAGTAAAAACCGTGAAGGATGAATAGTATGATATTTCCTGTTCTAAGGGTTAACTTTGAATTTGTGCTGAAAAAAAGTTTTAATCCTGCTCCAATTTACATAGCAACTTTAAATAAAACAAGCATCATAGATACGAGTTGAAAAACGTATAGACTTGTTCATATTTGTAGTTGGGAACGTTGAACCCGAAAGTTATATATCTGGGCCTGAAGTGAAGGATTGTTTAGAGTAAAAGTTGTGATTAAACATTAAATTAATTGACGTAACTAAGAAGTTATTACACATCTATTATAGTAAAATAAACATTAAGACTAGCTTCTTACGACGGTCGCTGCTCTTTTTTATATTTTATGTATTGATTATGACATCTATTTTGTATGCAGAAAAAAACTATTAAAACATCACTAAAAAATGTGGCGAAACTCTAATTAAAAATTAAATATTTTATGAATGTAATTTAGACATTGATAAATACTCATCACCGACTGATTCTTTTCCGGTTGTAGAAAAATCGGAGGTGGACGAGGACGTCGCAGTCTCAGAGTCTGATACAGTTACTCGGAATATGGTTTCCATCGGAATTTGGTTCATCATGTTTTTTGTTTTTTTAACTTTTCAAAAAATGATAACAATGGTTTTTCACCGAAAATTTCATTGTTTTTGTAAAAGGTGGTCTATTTCTAACAAAGCGCGGGCTTTTTTTCTGCAGTTTCCGTCCAATACGAGGGATTAATTTACGGGAACCCTCGTAAAACGAGGTTTCGCGCTAACATGAAAGAAAAATTTTACATTTCTTGCACGACACAAAATCCAAAACACTGATTTAAACAAATTAACTATTCATAGCACATTTACAAATAAACTCAGCACGAATAAACGCGAAACTGTCTAAAAATCACAACAGAAAAGAATAATAATTTACCGAAATTTACATAAAAAATAATTACACACTCAAATGTTTTATCAATTGAAACGATGCCTACCACTCTGGAAATATTCCTATCGTCCATTAAATTTGTTGCATTAAAAGCGATCGGGCGGCAGACACTTCTTTGTTACTTTTCAGTTTACTCGCTCCTGAAGACAGCGCCGTAGACAAACTGTCTCAAGCAAAGCTACATATCAGTATTAAACCACATGTAATGCCACAAAAATACGGAATTCAAAAATTATTTACTTTTTCTTTTGGTTTCGTTCATTTTTTTTTTCTTTTCAAGCAGTCATTTTCACTATTCAAATGCAATGAATCTTATAATGATTATATATAATAAAAAAAAAATCACAGATTCCAGGGGGGGGTCATGACTCACATGCCCCCCTTCCCACCACCTTGTATCCATCCCTTCATGTAATGCCCCCCAAAAAAAAATTGAATTAGAAAGATTTTTTTCCTTATGCTTTCTATCAAGTTTTTTTTCTAGCAAACGTTCAAATACTGTCGTGGTTGGGGGGGGGGGCATGACCCCTTCCCCTTGTATCTGTCCGCCACTGACCTGACCGCATTTACGGGATCAATTGCCACCTCCCCTGGTTCTTGGAAAATTAATGTCTTCAGAAAAAAATCAGCGTGGTTTCGTTGCTTTCAGTAAAAATATAGCTTAACGTTGGGCTTTTAAAACTTCAGTTTTGTGAAAATTAGGGAAAGGAGAACCCTCAATTCTCCTCCCCCTTAACTCACTCTAAGATAGCCCAAAATAGCGTTTTTAATACTGCTGCTTTAAAAAATTCTCGGGGAAGAACCCCTGATGAATTCCTTTTCTTTAAGTCCAGCAAAATTTGCTTAAAACAGCGTTTTAAATATTTCAGCTTCAAAAAAAAAAAAAATTTGGGGGAGAACCCTTGTACTCCCGGCCGTAGCTTCAACAAAGATATGTCCTTCAAGTGTAAGTGTTTATAATTTTACTTCCAAATTTTTCTTGGGGTCGTTCCCCAATCTCCTCCTTTTTAAGGGGAAATACGACTCAAACATTGCAGAAATGGATAAAAAAACAGTCGAATTCAAACCACTATAACTCTGAAAGAATACATTTAAGATTGTCATTTTTCTTTTCTAGAAACATATATGTTCTCTTGTACTGCAAGTATTTTTTTAAAACCTGAGTAATAGTTGGTAAGTTAAAGTTTTAATATAGACCCTCGTTTTACGAAGGGGGCTACGTTTCTCGGAAATGCCGCGTAAATCAAGACTTAATATTAGTGTTAAAATAGGGGTTAGGTTCCGTAGATATAAAAAAAAATTCTTCATTCTAGAGATGACTAATTGTACAATAAGTTTAATGTGTGTACTTATATCGATTTCTATTCACAACACGCATAAAGAAAACACAAAGTAATTTAGTGTTTATGAAAAGTAGCTGGCTATACTAGTCTTTTGGCAGTCAAGAATTTTTCTCTGTGGTTCTTTGTAGAGCATTAACGCATCCATGATCATTTCCATGATAGAATCTTCTTTCACTAACAAATCAGAAAGATCATTTCTATTGTCAAGGAATGGCTCAAAATTTTCAATGTTAACGTTTTTGGTTCTGTGTCATCGATGTCAGTATCCTCGTTGCTTTTTTCCTCCTTTGTCACTCCTAAAAGCTCTTCTTCGAGTTCTGAACTGTCAACTGTGTGAATTAAATAACTTTCCTTCTGGAAAGAGCTCTGGAAACAATCGCATAAAATGTCTCCAGTGGCCCAAGCTCGATTATTAGCACGCCAAAATGCAGTTGATTACGTGTAATCTGAAATCTTTAGCAGCTTGAATTTTGAAAGAGGGGACAATTTTATTTGTTTGAATTGCCGCATCCGCGTAAAACCGAAACTTATCTGCGTAAAATAAAATAAAGGTGTCAAAAATCTTAAACGGCGTATAATCAAAACCGCGTAAAACGAGGGTCTACTGTATTAGTATGAGCAAAAATTTATGATAGAAATTGTATTAGTAAGAAGTTACCTTGTGCACATGATTACAGAAAAAATATTAGTCATGAAAGAATATTTTTGGTATTTAAATAATTCAAACTGTTAGTTTAATTAACTGAACCAGGTTTTTTTAAAAACATTTATGTGTAATTTCTGTTTTTTTATAGTGGCTAAAGTGCCAAAAAATGATTAAAATTTCATCATTTGTACACCCTACATAATTTTCAGGTGAGAAATTGTACACATGAGGTTCACTTTGCAAAACAAAGCATTATACATGTTCGGTAAAAGTTTCATGTCAAAACATTTCTCAGTTTTATTATTTAATAATAATAATAAAAACACATATTTTGAGAAAAACGGCTTTTTAACTATTTCTTTATGGTAAATTACTTAAATGGAGCTGATACGTTTTTCTTATAGTTTTCTTAATTTCAGGAACTTTTCAAAGCGGTTTGTTTTAAATACTTTAGAAAAAATTGGAAAACAATTTTTTTTTTCTTCCAAGAATTGAAAATTTTTGAGATCAATAGTTCCCTTTAATAAGTCACTGTAAGACAGCTTAGCGTTTTATTGTTTCAACTTTTCGGGGAAGAATACCCAAACCCCTTCTCCTTAAGAAACCTACAGTCTAAAATAGTGTTTTTAATACCCTTTTGAAACATTTTGTTGGAGAGAAATCATGAACTCCTTTCTCTAAGTTCACCAAAGATGGCCTAAATTTACGATTCTAAACGTTTCCTGTTTCAGAAAGCTGTGCCAATTTTTAATTTTTCTTTCTTTTTTTGTCTTGTTCTTCTACTGATACATATGAAGCCATGTATTTTCTCTTTCTTTCTGTTTTAATACTGCCCGCTCTCTTGTGTTGGATTGACCTTGGAAGGGGAGGTGCAGGTGGTATCAGGAGAGGGGTTCAAGTATCTCCTTTAAATGCAAATATCCTCAATTTTAGGGGTTCAGGACAAACATTTTGAAAGACAGATATAACATTCTGCCTTTTGAGATCTTATTAAGGATATTTGGAACAAGGAAGTACATAACTAAATAATATTTTCTATTTAAATTATATAGCCTTTATATAGGAGTTTAGCAAGACCCCATTTGGAGTACGCTGTTCAGTTTTGGTCGCCTTATCTGAGAAAAAATATTTCTGAATTGAAAAGGGTTCAAAGAAGGGTAACTAGACTAGTAAGGGGACTTTCAGATTTAGATTATGATACCACACTTAATATGTATAGCCTGGAGCAAAGGAGAGTCAGGGGACATGATTCAGTTGTTCAAATTTATCAAAATGAAAGATGGTAATGGATTAAATCCTGCAAAGAAAGCAGGATTAGGGGTCATTGTTTTAAGCTATTCAAATCTCAGGCTATCCTGGAAATTAGGAAAAACGACTACTTTAGTAGGGTTGTTCGCACTTGGAACAGCTAACTGGAAGAGGTGGTTATGAGCAGGGGTGGATACAGAAAAATCTTTTGGAGGGGGCACGAGAAATTAAATACCCCCCCCCCCCCCCCGCCTTCGATGTTTCATAACAAAGTTTTGACGTCTTTATTTTTAAATGTGCGTGTTTATTTATTTATTTATTATTATTTATTTATTTTTTAGGATTCCTTAAGGTCAATGAATCTACTTCTAAGTACATGAATATTATGCACTAATATACTTTGAATGTGGACGGAATACATCTTTAACATTTCAAGCCATTTAAATACTAAACCCAGTATAATGTCACCACGATGCTAGACAATGAGCGGCATTACCTAGGAACATTGTCATAATGATTATAACACGAGGGCAAGGTTAATAAATAAACCCATACCTCTCTTGAGTTTTTTAAAATTAATTTAATCATAACTTCATAACATAGACAAGTTTCACTGAAGAATTCAGAAACTATTTCTGTGTGAATTTCAAAACAATTGCTGATTTGTTCTTAAAGCCATGATACAGTTGAGATAACATATTGATACTACATGTCGTTTCTATTAAAAATCATGGTTTTTCTAAGAAACTACCACATGATTTCTTTCATTTTGCATCTTTTATTAGCTGAAAAAGAAATCTATTATTTCGCAAATAAGTTCCTAGATCAAAATGCCTCTTTTAGGTGCGGCTACACATTTAAAAAAAAGTTAATTATTGATTCCATCAAAGAAGAATTAATAGACCAATCGCGATAATGCGATCTCTTGAATTTGAAGCCAATGAGTTAAATGTATTCTGCAACTCTGGGCCTCTGACTCCAGTAATACTTCTTTAGCAAACAAAAATGCTTTTATTCAAAATATGCTGTGTGTGTGTGCTTTCTGTTCTTTTTAATTAGCTACGTAAAAAAAGTGCAAAGGAAAGGTCAGTTAAAAAGTAATAAATGAAATAGTGAAATTAATTAATCCTTTTGGGGGGGGGCACGTGCCCCCCCTAAAATCCGCTACTGGTTATGAGCAGGGGGTGGTTTGCTTTAAGAGGGCCATTCATCTTTATTGGGGACTAATAAATTGACTAGGACCAACCTAGCTGGGCCCAGAGCCTGTTGCAGGTCGTCACATTTGTAGTTGAATTTGTAAAAGTTTGTGACTTTGGAAAAAGGACCCGACATCTAGACTCCAGAGCCTGGTGAAATTTGGGTGTTGCGATGATGAGGTTTGACATAATGCATTTAAAACTTTTATTTTCAATAAGTTTTACATACCAATCACATTCTTACTGCACAAAAATGGATATTTTTTTGAAAAAATAGGTTTTATGTTTGGTTTTTGTAGTAAGATAATATTGAGAATAGAGTATTAGACCATTGTCCTCTTCCGTAAAATAAATATTGCTGCTAAGTACATGTGACAGACAGCAATGATAATGTCAAAATTGCTCTACTGCTTTGAGAAACTTCTAGATGAAGAAATTTTGATATTTTTCATTTGGTGATAGTTTTGGCTTTGGAGAAAAGCGCCGATTCGATAAGATGACACACCGGCAGTGGGAGATTTACAAGTTTGGGGTCTGTGGCAACACATTTTGGGGCACCCTTGAATTATCATGGAACTTCGTAAAACATTTATCTCACCTGCACTTTTGTAATTCCTACAGAACCCATATGGCTCTAGCAATTGTGACATGGTAAATCCACCATTATCTACGGGTTAAAAAGAATTACTTCAGCTAATTGCAATTCAGCTTAGTTATACAGTGAAATTCCGTTACAACGAATACCAATACAACGAAATTTCCGTTTCAATGAACTACATTTTCAGTCCCTATATAGCTGCCATTACATTACTTGAATTCCATTACAACGAAATTCCCGTTACAACGAACAAAATTTGCGGTCCCTTGGAGTTCGTTGTAACAGGATTTGACTCTATACATCTCCTGTGAAGGAAAGGATATGTAAAACTATATTTGCTCCATGTACTATCATTTACTGATATGGTTATACTATACAATCTACATTCTAAAACAAACAAATATTATAAAACAGACAAAAATGACAATTATTGCAGTTAAATTTGAAAAAAAAATCTAAAATTGAAAAAAAAAAAAGTGGAATTCTGCAAAACTTATGAAATAAACATTCAACAGCAGGAATCTGATAATTGTTTACGTAGATCGGGGCTGTTTCCGGGCCAAGGCAAACTGCTGACTACACGCTCGTTTTTCCATTTCTGAACCTGCGTGTAAGTTTAGAGAAAAAAATTACTTAACCCCATGTCAATTTAAGTCTAATGGCAGGATAAAGGTTCTAAATTGCTACTTACCAGTTTTGCCCTATGGCATGGAGCAGAATCATCCCGGAAAATGACGTTTGAAGCTGAAGTAAAGTGATCCCGGATAGTAGGAAGCAATTTCTCCTCCAAAATGCCAATGTACATCTGAACGTTTACTGTTCCGTGCACAAAGTGAAGCCCACCAACTCCTTGATCAGAAGTACATCCCCAAATCATCTGGGATACGGGATGCTTGACTGTGTGTTGAATGCAGTCGGGATGATATTCCTCTCCTTTGCGGCGTGGGTGATGCAATTTTTTTTTACCACCACTGTAAACATGGTTAGTAACGCAAGTATTGATTTGAAAATTTGTTATGCGATCTGCATTTGCTCTTCAGAGATCATAAAACTGGATGCCTGAGTGTCAAGCTTTCCATTTTCATTTCCTTTTTCTCAAATAGGGTTCGTTGAGGTAATTTGGGTAGTTGGGGGTAATTTGGGTATAAGTTATATTTTAATGAATAAAATGAAAACTACTCATTTGATACACCTACAAAAATTCACAGTTATAAAAATCATCCTTACCTATGAATATATGCTAAAAAAATGTTGCCAGCACTCTTTTTGAAATTGATAAAAAATAAATTCCAGTTTTGGGAGATGTCAATACAATGCAAACCAACTACAGTAGAGAATGAATTGTCCGGGAAGTTCGAGACCATCGCTATCCCGGATACCTGAATTTCCCGGTTTTCTGAATTGCTAAAAAGCGCTATTGGCCGACTGTTTGTAAAATTTAAAGTACTATAATAAATAGTTATGCATATTAAAATAAGAAGAAAACAGTTCAGAAATGCTTATAAATATCGAAATATTAAAAACTAATACTAAGAGAATAATTTAAACACCAAAAAACTTAAGTTATTCATAATACCTGAGACCCTCATTCTTTTAGGGGGAAACACCACTTTTCGATGTTTTAAAACAAAAGAAAATGAAAGGAAGGGCAAAAAATAAGTTTTTGGACCTAAATGTGCGATTTTCTACTATAGTGTATAGAAGAATTCATTTTTATGATCGCGTTTTTTTTTTTTTTTAAATTTTTTGTAAAGGTTTTGTGTTTGCGATTATGGTAGTTATTGATAACTAATACTTTTGCATTTCGTTAATTTCAACAGAAATTTGATGTATCAGTTCTTGCAGCCTTATTAGTTTTGCGTTTAATGGATGTCTAGATTTCACGATCAAGTAACTATCCGGAAAATTCGCGAATCTAATTTTTGGCATTTCCCACACTTACGCCAAACGTCTTTTGTTAGAGGCTATTCAATAAAATACCGCATTAGAATGCGATAATATTCATTTCCTTAGCTTTCAGTTAGAATAAAACATTAAAATTTCAGACTTACGAATGTACTTTTTAATTCAAGAAAATATTTCGGAAATTTTGCGCCGCATAAAGGATAACCATTTGAAGTTAGTGTTTGCAAACATTTTCCCAAGTTTTTGGTGAGTAATATGGTGTTTATTAAAAAATTGTTCATATTCTTTTTGGTATTTCAGAAAAAATGCTTAATTTTTCCAAAATTGCCAAACTTTTATAAAATGGCTAGAAAAAGTTGCCGGTTTTCTGGATGCCGAATAAAAGGTTCGCACTGTACTTCCAAATAGCACTGCTAATTAACCTGCCACTCTATGTTTTGCAAGTTTAGGTATGTAGACATTACATATGTTTACTTTAATTTGGCATTGAATTAAAACATTTAACATAATTGGTTTTCATGTAATTAATGATTTAAAAACATGGGGGAATTTGGGTATACATTACATTTTACCAATCAGAAGGACAAATAATAATTTTATTGGACTACAAACATAGGCATGTATGTGCATCCTCACTACCCAAGGTAATATATGCTAAAACTGAATTGGAAGGTTGTTTAAATTTGCTTAAATGTTCTGTAACAAAAACTACTTCCCGTTCATTAACGGCTTGCCATATTGTGCTATTTTCTGTCTAAAATCAATCTTAATGCTTAAAAAAATTAGTACTATTCAGACTATCCCATTATTTATATTGTACCTATATTCAACCTAAGTTTGAAAACATCGAGTAAAATTGTTATTAAAATCATGTTTTGCTCTTTAACCATTACTATACCCAAATTCCCCCATCCATGGAGGGTAATTTGGGTATAGTGAAACTTATGTTTGCCATTTATATGCAAATGGGTTTATCAATATGAAATTTGTCGAAAAATATTCTAGAAAGTCATAATGCTAAGCTGAAACAAGAAAAAGAAAAAAAATATGCATAGTTAAATTTATTACAGGACTGGAAAGTTCAAAGTAGGTCATTTTTATACCCAAATTACCCCAACAGACCCTAGCATATATTGAGATAGTAACTCAATTTGTTTTTACATAAATGTTGAATTTGATGATAAACTTACAATAAGATCAAATTTCTCTGTTCATTTATTGGTTTAGTATGTTAAATAAATTTATTAAACTTTTGTTTATAATGACGGATCAAAAGCAATAACTTCCGATCAAATTTAAAAGGAAACAAGTAGCAGAATAAAAGAACGCATGAATAAAGATGGAACAGATTTTAATCAACAAAGTAAATATATTATTCTGAACAAATTTCACAAACCTAGTTTTTGATAGGACTCTAATTTATACATGCAAAAGTTGGACAATTAATCATATAGTGAAACTCTCTCCGCAACCACAAGTTCCTTTAATGTTTGGATTGTTGAAAATAAACTCGCTAGAAAGTTTTGATTCCTGATAATCCATTTCAGTACCTAATAAAGTCAACTGCGCTTTAGCATCAATAAATATTTTTATGCCATCCTGATGCACTTCTTCATCAAATTTGCCTTTCTCTGAAGCATAATCTAGAGTATAACTTAAACCATTGCATCCTCGTTGCAAAACACTTATTTTCAGACCTACAGCTTTAGGTTGATCCTGTAGAAGATTTTTAACACGATTGACTGCTGCGGGTGTCAAAACCAAGGCGGCTCTTGTTGGTAAACGACGGGTTTTTTCAACCATACGGACAGTAGCGGCACCAAGTGCTCGAGACATTTTATCAAGTCACTAAATCTGCGTTTGGAGCAATTTTCTTCAAAGTTTAAAATTATAAACAAGACATTATTTATTACGGATGAAATGTATCAACTTTGAACGACGAACAGTCGCAGAATTTTATAAACATTGCGATGTCGATAATTTCTTCACTTCAGCAATATTGATTTGTGTTCGAGAAAAAAGAGAGATGAACGAGTGGAGAAGATAATAACATTGTAATTTTTTTGCACGATTTAAATTTGAATTAAAATTTTGAAGAACTCAAACAATGCTCTGACAAAATGATTTGAGAACATTGAAATATTTCAAGAGTTTTTGGTTTTATTATTTTGCAAACAGACGCGCTCCAAATGCTTAATCCTCTACGCATCATGCTGCGCATCAAAATAATGATGCAATCTTGGTTTGGCTGTCAGCCAGTCCGCTCCTTTCCAAAAAGGATTCTTTTTTTAACTTTTATTATCTGGGTACATGTTTTTCTCTGGAAGGGTATTGTTATGCTTGTGGATGTTAATGTTAGAATGTTACCATACTGTTGAAGCAACGAACTAACTGTAATCTTTAGGTGCGGGTACACTTTTTTTTCTCTTCTCCTACCTGAAGCCCATCCTTCGTAATCGCAATGGATTCTGCGAAAAACATAGAATCTCATTCTGATGGTGAATCTGATATCTTCGACAGTGGAAGTACAAGTGAGATTCTTCTTGCTTTTTTTTTTTTTTTTTTGAATACAAAAGCTGTCCTTACTTCAATGATTGAATTTAAGAAAACTGTAAATTCCACAGCTACATAAATTATATTTACATATACTATTTTGATCTTTATATACACTGGAGAAAAGGTTTTTGACAGAAAAATAGTGTGAAAGGGGTTTTCCTCGTATCAGCATTTAAGTCATGCTTCAAAAATGTTCAAAAATATTTTTCAATTTGATAGAAACTTTTGAAATGCATTTGTGTTTTTTGACTCGACTAAATCAATCTCTAGACATGCATTAGCGATCCTTTTTAATGACCTCAAAAATAATGGATACAATCTGACACTCAAAATGATTCATACCTGACATTAAAAAACAAGACACCAATTATATTATGATTATATACATTGTACATGAGAGTAAATATCTTTTTTCAGTTCAGGTTTTTCTCTTTATTAGTTTGTGAACATTTACAAATGATGTAGTTCTAAGTATTGAATGAAATAATATCAGCATTATACAAAAGAAGTAAGCTACTTAAATGGCAAACCTGTACCCCCTGGATATGAGAATAAGGAGTGTTTTTGTCAATATAAAAAGGTATGAGCTGGAGCGCGCTGGGATCATTGTGACTTCCCCACTAATTCCACCGCAAATTTAGAAATATAATTGCAGTATTGGAATATTTTAATGCCAGGCTGTCCCTTTTCATTAGACATACCTACTTATAGTGCCCACTTGTATTTTATCATTCAACAAAATTTGCTGTTCCATTTGGCAAATTGAGAATTACTGTTCTTCCAGTACTTTTAGCAGGGCCGATCCTAGCAGGTGTGCAGAGTGTGCACCGCACAAGGGCGGCCAAAGCAAGGGGCGGCTGCAGGTCATATCATATAGTTCTTTTAATCAAGCAAAATTCCTCAAGAATTTCTCACAAGATAACATAATAAGTCGAATAAATATGCTGAATTTTAAATGTTCAATTATCAAAGTAAGTGCCAATTTTCCAAGAGCATAGCGTATTAGAAAAAATGGAAAGTTAGAGCACATTGTGTTGCTCCATTATCCATTAATATCAACTTTTTACACACATGCTTCATTTGGTTGCAACATTTGTGACAGAGCTGGTAATCAGGCATGGATACAGGGGAGGGGCAATGACGAAACTCCCCCCCACCCCCCGAAGCATGAAAGGGTGCCTTCTAATGGCCGCTAATGCTTCACCCAGCCTCCCAAGTTTTTATTAACCCTAAACAATGAAGACATTTTTTTTTTTGTAAAAAGAACTATGCTGATAGGATACTCTTGCAAGTATTTCAAACAACAAATTCTGTGTTCAGCAGTTGTGGAGACTGGAGAGACAATTTAAAATTGCAACTCCCCTGAGAGTCAAACATATATAATCAACGAACTAAAATTTTTAATTTTCCCCCTTTACAGCAATTTTTTCTAATTAAAATCACGAATGAACTGACTTCGGAGAATTTCGCTGATTGAACCCACTGATTTTAAGGATCCAATTAAGTTTCTTATTCACCCTTTCTTCCTTAATGTAATCAAACATAGCCTAAAAATGATGGCTCCAAAATGCCTTTTCTGGAGACAGCCCTCTCTAACGTCATCAAAAATTGCTCAATGGCATTTTTCGAATTTCTTTTTTGATATGTTGCGGTAGAGGGCCCTGAAATCCATTTCCTAACATTACTATCAAAGATAGTCTGAATTAGCGTCTCTAGAGAGGCCTCCAATCCCACGCCCTCTCACTTAATGTATTCAAAAACAAACTAAAATTGCGTTTTTCAATCATCAGTTTCGAAGAACTTTGGGGGAAATACCCCTGATCCCCTTTTTTCCAACGTAATTAATCACTGTAGCTCAAAATTTCGTTTCTAGAAGGTTTCATGGAGCCACCAAACCCTTCCTGCCGAAACTAGCCTGAAATTGACTTCAGTTTCAAAAAACAATTCTTGAGGGCACACTGAACCTCGCCCGCTCTTTGTCCTATCGTTATCAAACAATGCCTAAAATAAGATTTTGGGACTTCCATTTCTAAAAAATTACGGATGGCTCATGTAAATTTTCACGGCGCTAGAGCATCTGGCATCCCCCATCGATCACTGAGGTGAGGTGGAGAAAAGCCTTTAGTTGTATTTTTCAGATATTAATATCGAAAAATATTCAGAAAGATCCGCTGAAGCTTTCCGGTTTCCTTAACATCACTAAAGATAGCACAAAATTACGCTTTTTAGAGCCTCGAAATCCTTCCTTCACAAAAATAGCCAAAAATTGATTTTAATTCCGAAAAATATTTCAGTTCGGAATACTTTCCCGTTTCCCCTATTGTGTCCAAATCTAGCCAAAAAATGTTTTTTGAAACAATAGTGCCGATAAATTACCGGAGGAAAGATGCCAGACCCCCTAACGTCACCAAAGATAGCCTAAATTTGAGTTTTAAACTTCAATTTCGAAAACTTTCGATAGGAGATGACTGAATCTCCCTCCCTCCAGCATTCAACAAAGATAACCCGAAGTTGCGTGTTTTAAACTTCTGTTTCAGAAAATTTTCGGGAAGAGCGCCGATCCTTCCTAAACTAAGGTCACAAAAAATATCTGTAAATCTGACATCAATTTTGAAAGAATTTCAGGAAAGACCTCCAACATTATTTTCCCCTCAAGTCTCGAAAAATTTCCTAAAATTGCAATTTTTGACGTCAATATTGAAAAATTTCTCCATGGACCTTGAATGTTCCCGACTGTTTTGTCCTTGCAACTAAACACAACCAAAGATGAATTACAGCTATTTTTCATACGCCAATTTCGTATATTTTTTGGGGGCGACCCCTCTTCCTCTGATGTCACCAAAGACAGAAGTCTGAAACATACACTTTGTAGTTTTCGGAAAAATCAATTTTGTATGAGTGACATACCAAATATCTTGTTTAGCTTGCTGTCTTGTGGACTTAATGACTTATAGAAACTTAATGTAGAATGCATATAGAACATATGAGGAGAATTACTATGATCTGCAAGAACATGTGTTATAGTTTGCTAGAGAGATTCTGATCTTAACTAATACTGAGTATAGTTGTTAACATACAGAATAAGAGTTAAGATGTTTTATTGAGACTTTCTAGCATCTTGCTGTCATTGTAGTTAATAAAAGTTAGAAAAAAGTAACAAATGTAATCAATTAATTTAAATGCTTGTGGTTACTCTTGTTACAAAAAAAATAACGGTTACTCTTGTTACAAATTTAAGTTTTAAATAAATATTAATATTTTGTACAAAATCAAATTTTTTTTATGGGCTATTAGTTGCATGCAAGTAAGCAGCATATCTATATCAGTAGTTTTGATTTTGGAGAAATATTTATTGCTCAGTATAAACTTTTATATATTTTGGTTACTCTTGTTACATTTCAAACAGAAAATTAAAAAATATATATATTTTTTAAATATACATTTTAAATAAATATTTTTTTAATGGTAACCAATAGAGAAATACCTAATTATACTGTAAAAAATAAAATCCTAACAAAACAAATAAAATTGTGTTATAAATTTTAATTTTGAAATTTGCTTTGAAATGTCTTCATTTTCGATACAAAGAAATGATATTTTGTTCACCATTTTATAAAAAATATAGCATCCGAATATTTAAAATGTTTCCAGTTTATTTTTCTTTGGACTTTTTACTAAAAAACGATGTATAACACATCCATGTAGTACAAAGAAAAAAAATCACCTATCATGTCCTACTTTCCATGGAATTGCCCGACTATAAAATGCGTTTTTACGTCTAGTAAATTTCGGAATCTATTACTTTCCTCAAAGATATAAATTGCACCTAAGGAGTTTCTAACTTTTTACATAAATTCATCCTTCTTCTGTTTTTTTTTTTTTTTAAAAATTAGAACTTGATACAGAAATTTGTAGAAAGATTTTTATGGGCGTTAAGTATTAGTCAAAACATGCAAATTGCTCTTCAGGGGCGGCACATTAGGTCTTTGCACACGGGCGGCCGATACCCTAGGATCGGCCCTGACTTTTAGTTCGGGGTGCCCCTGGGTCTGAGCTAGTCATCTCAATGAATCCCATGTAATCTTGTTATGAATTGCAAGGGTCGACTTGGACGCAAATTTAGTCCACTTTGCGGCTCCTTCACAAATTTCTTTGTTGTAAAAGCAACCACTTCACAAAATTTTATACCTTAAAAATTTGATCTTTCATAAAATTTCATTTGTAAAACCCATTCTCTCTTTCATCACTTTTAAACTCAATCAATTCGCCTAAAAGCAAAACATCAAAAAAGAAACCCCCAGCTTTCTAGTCATTCCCCAGATTTCAGCTAAGTTTTGTGACAACTCAACATGCTGTATAATGAAATGACAAGGTTTTCTTACATAAAAAATGGCATTTTTTCACAAAAAGAAAAAAGTTCTTTTTGTCACAAAATGCAGACCTAAAAATAGAAACCTGGATTGACACCTGAAAAGGTTACTTCTTTTCAACAGAGCAATCCAGGCTTAATATCCATCGTGGAAAAAACCTTCCATTCTTCCAGTTTCACTATGGTAATCTCCAGGCTGGGCCGTCCGAAGAGGGAGGCGATTGCCCCGGGCGCAAATATATGAAGGGGCGGCATAAATCTTGCCTTTTCTGCATTTCAAACTTTTTTTAGTATTTTTTAAAAATAGTTTTTAAAATCTGACACATTTCATTTCAGATTACAAATGTGATTGATAATGTGTTTTATTGAAACCGTGTTACGCTAGACTTTTATATTTACTTGTTTAAATTATTATTTCAATTATTTTTATGTATTTTCATAGCATAAATCAGGGCAACATTTACTGAGATGTATGAAAACCGTGTTTTGTGTTACATCGAAACTGTGTAATACGAAACTTTGAAATAATGTAAATGCAACGTGTACCGAGTTATATCAAAATCAAGTCTTTCGGTGTAAAATTTGATGATACCTGATATTTTGTTTCAATAAAACCTACAAAACACGTTATTAACTTTCATGAAAATAAATATATATAAAAATAAAAAATAAAGAAAAACAAGAGAAGGAAAAAAAATATTTACCAACTTCATTTACAAAGAACAAAACGCATACTATCGAAAAGGAAATTAGAGAATACATCAAATAACGTTTGTCTGAACAAAAACAATGAAGAAATAAAATAAATAGAATTATTATATTGCTACATCATCTTTATTTATCATTTGACAAATTTCGATTTTTTAAAATCACGATACACCAAAGCCGTTTAATATCATAATTTCATCTTTTGTACCTTGTGATATCAAATCCGTGTTATGATAACTGCAAATTTTGTTACGTGTAATATCGAGACCGTGTAGTACAAGATCCATGTCACATATGAGGGATGCTTGTACATGTTTATTTATGTAATAATTGATATAAAAATGCAATTTAATTTGTTTGTTTTATGCATTGTAGCAATATAAACTGCAGAAACATCAAATTCTAGATGTGCAAATACTTTGAATATCTAGTTCAGATCAAAATTTCAAAAGTGACCCTTTCAGAAAAATCCTTAATCTTTATGTATACCCAAGAAAAGCAAAATCTTTTCTTATGTAATGTATGAGTTTTTATCATTGAAATGTTGATACTAAGTGTTATGTATTTGTTACCTAAGTTAATGTTACATATTTATATGTTTCTGCCTTCTCTGCATATTATTGGGCAGGTATTTTGAACCTACCTGTGTATCTAAACAAATATATGAAATGCAGGTAGAATGATAAAATACTTCTTTACGTTTTAAAATAGGAAGTGAATCTCCAAGTCCATTTGAGCCAGTTTCAGTTATTTTACCATCTGAAACAGATGAACAATATCAGAAAGCAGCAGAGACCATAATTCATCATTCTAAAGATGCCGTCAAAGGAAAGGAAATATCTGCTCCTTATGAAGTTCCGCATTTTCCCATTGAAAAAGCTGAATCTCGAAGGGCAATTCAGAGGCAACTTTCATCAAGGTAATAATAATTTTCTATTTCAATGTCTGCTCCTGCAACTTTTATGTTAAAAATATTTTCTAGCACTCAAAGATGCTCATCAACTACAAGAATATACCAAAAGCCCTATTATGACATCCAAAACCTGTAGTTTCGGAATAGTAAATAAGTGGTTCTTTTATTAATGTTAGCTGCCTGTTTGAAGATAATCTCTGCTTCAGTGAGAGGACAACTGCTTCCAGCTTGGTTATTGACTATTCTAGACTGATGAGTCCGTAACACCAAACTGCAAAATGGTGGAAGTCATAAGCATAACTGGGCTGTCGGTTTCTTCTTGTAGTTGTGCAACATGATTAAAAACTTAAGGTGTATCTTGCCATAAATGTTACACTAAAAGCTTGACTAGTTGTAAAATCTCAAGTTTCTACATCAGCGATTCCCAACCTTTTTGATTGTGCGGCCCACCAGTTTTGTAGAAAACACGATTGAGGCCCACTAACTTCTATACATCAGTTGCACAGTGAAAATTTACTTTTTTTTGGGGGGGGGGAGAAAGGGGAACCTGTTCATAACTGTCCTTAAGTGTAAATTATATACCGTATGAGGACTGAAAGTGTGGTAAAAACAAGAATTCTGGAGATGTTAATCCTCTTCTCCCCTTATGTTGCACCACAGATAAAAATATGTTGTACAAGAACAATTTTCAAAATTATTTTTAAGGAAGAAAATAAATTTATTGCAGTCGCTTTGCTGACATAGCTGTAAGGAAACTCAAAAAACAAGTCATCAAAGTTAAAGCTCCGTGGGATTTTTGGCGTTGTTGAGGGAGTTGATTTCTGGATTGAAACTGGATAGTTTTATGCTCAAATAATTCGCAACATTCAATGCATTTCTATATTATGTTTTTTTTTTTTTTAAACTGCAATGAAAAGTTCCATTTCAAATAGGTTGTTGAAAAGCCCCTGAAGTGCCTCAATTCACTAATGCCAGTTCAGCAAAGAAGGAGCATTTTTAACTTGAAACTATATCCTAGTTTCTTTGGCAATTTGCATTAAAAAAGTTTCTGATTCATTAGATTGCATTTTCAATTACAATGGAAAGTTCCTAAGAAATATGAAAAATCTTAATCCTTAAGTTCCTTATTGGCAATGAGTTGGGGAGGTATATCTAATAAGTGAATTTCGCAAGGAACGGAAATTTATACCACAAGATTTATTTTGGTTCCGATTCTCAACCAGTTTCCACGGCCCAGTAACACAAATTCCTAATAAAAATTGCAAATATGAGCCCTTTACAAAAGTTCTATCTCCATTAAGAGACTACTCTCATTTCTGAGTACAAATTAAAGCATATCCATTAAAAAAAAATTTTTTTGTTCAAAATATCAGTTTTCAACTTTTTCCCTATTCAATGTACAATTTGGCTTTTTTTAGTCATTTTGTCAACTGGTAAATGCATTTTGTAGTTTTTGTAGAAAGTAATTAAAAATTATTTTCATGCTCATCATTATTCAAAACTAGAAAATCGCCCGTCAAGGTAGGACGGTGAAAATTGCTTCCACATTTGAACCAAGCAATTGCTTGTTTGGTGATATTTTGATAGTTGAAATTTTAACCCTAACTCCAGCGGATTAACCTTTAAACTCCAGTAGATAGCGTTCATTGTTGACCACTTTTTCGTTTCTTTTTCCTCCTAAAATGTGTCTTACCAGTGAAACAGTTAAGTTACCAGATCCAGTTCAGCCTTGTCAAAATAAAGCATTTCCCTGCATGTCAAACATTACCAAACAAAAAATATTATAAAATTATCATGCCATGGCGGGAGTTTCATTGTTGGTGATGTCAGGAGCATTACTCGATCAGTGAATTCGCTATTATATATAAGAGGGTTTAGATACATGAATTATTTCTGATTATTTAAACTAAAAACAAGCTAGATTTCTCATTTGGAAAAATTTCCAATGTTTTGCTGAAGGTTTTATGAACTAGTTTTTTTTTTGTGCTAAGCTGAAGGGAATTGTGATATATTCTCAGATTTTGATAGTATTTCAGAAATGCGTTTCTTGGAGCACATCCATAGCAAAAGCTGATCATAAAAATCAGGGAAAGTTTTTGTGTCCTTGTCACTCGATACTTGAGAAATTATTTGGTTATTTTACGTATTTGATTGAGGATGTAACATTTTTAATGTTTCTTAATTAGACTAATTCAATCTTTAGTTAGCATATACTATTTGTATATTCTATCTCAGGCATTAGATCTGTAACAAGAAACAGTTAATCTTTTCTGCAAGGTAAGTGGTGTTTATATTTTGAAACCCATTGTTTTGGAAATAATTGTTTAAATAAAACAAATCTAGCTTTTAAAGAATTTTGCCCTCTCTTAACATGTTCTTTAATGTTACCCGACAGTTTCCAGACCTTCTGTTTGTGCAAGAAATTCAATTTTGTCACATACTATTCTGTATTTTTCTCAAAGTAATTTTAGACATGTCTAAATAACTCCTGAAATTATATTTATTTTTTTTGTTCTTTAAAAAATATTTAAAGTCCTATTCAAAAAGTTTTGTTTTTTATGTACAGTAGCATAACAAAACATTTTATCATGTTTTTACTTTTATTGTTTTGGAGAAAAAATGTTCTTTTTTTTCTGATGTCACAATGTAGATTTAAGTTGACATAAGAAATTTTTTTCATGCAGCCAAGTACTGAATGGTAATGATAAGTAAGTTATTAATGTTTTCTTTTTTGCAATATTAAATTGAGACCTTTGGTTCACTTTGAACTTATAGAAACATAGATTAAATCTAAATCAATGATGAAAACTCATTGCTTTATATTTCTGTGTTCAAATATTTATAAATGCTTGTATTGTCATGTGCTGTTGTTACTACATTCAATCTTCCAGGAACATTTAAGAAATTTATTGGTCTTGGTTACATAATGTGAAGGTTTAATAATAAAAATAGTTACAAATGTAGATCAACAGTTTTTAAGCACATCGTTACATGGGCGCCCGTATGCAGAATTTTAAGGGGTGGGGCTCAGATATTTTCCCCATGGAAACCGATTTTAGTGCAGATTGTAGTTATTAAAGTTTGACATTTTTAATAAATTATTCATTTTTGGCTGGAGAGGAAATGTTTTTACATTTTTGCAAAGGAGACAGTACTATAAGCAAGAAAGTTCTAATTTCTAAGGGGGTTGAGCCCCACTTGCCTTCCTATATGGGCACTAGGGTGGAACGAAAAAAAAAGTTTTTGATTTTCAATTTGCTGTAGTGCGGAAAAGTTGCCTTTTCATGCAAACAAGATGTAAAAAAAATATGAAAAATATTGAAGCACGTCTTGAGGTGCCGCAAAGAGCATACAGTTTTGAAAAATTGCAATTTTTGCTACATTTTAAATTTTTTAAAAAAAATTTCAAATTTATCTTTATGCTTCGAATGCTGTCGAAAAGCAATTTTTATGCTCAACAGGTCACACAATAACTGTTTTTTGTTGTTCGGATTATGTCTTGAGGTGCCGCAAGAGCAAAGTAAGTTTCGCAAAAACGCACTTTTTGCCGAATGCACTGGCATCTGGGAGCTTGTGTCATTGCAGCAGCGGATGTTTAAATGGGGCGGGGCTGGTCAGCAGTAATTTGTGTGAGTGGTGCCAAGCTCAGATTAGGTGTCAATTTCTTTGTCGAGTTACGTTAGTGAGTAACGTAAAATTTCGTTAGTTGGTAAGATACTTCATTGTTGTGAGTTGCAATGGCTCAGTCTAAACAAGTGCAGACGAGACAAACGTCAGAATGTCCTATTTTTGGAATCTTTAGCGATTTCAATGAAGTTTTACTACCTACTTAGGAGAAGATGTAATGAAATGCTACTGTTTTATTAGACACGGCCTAAAAAGTGCAGCTGGAAAAGATCTTTCTGTAAGTGAAATATATATGACTTTTTAGTTTCCAGAATAGATTACATTTGATCAAGAGCTTCTTTGAGACAACAGGAATAGAAGCCTAAAGGATTCTTAGATGGTAAAACAAAAGAATCAAACGAATTTAAAGACAAAATAGGTCAACAGCTGGAAACCTGTTCTAATCTTCCTGTGGTTTCTTCCTTACCTATTGAAAATAACCTTCTTTTTGAGAGCATACAGGACATAAGTACCGATCACAAATATGTATTGGATATGTGTGTCACTATATCAAATGGGACTTGATCACTAGATTTATCTTCAAGGAACCTGGGAAAACATCCCCACTCCAGTTGACTTACATTTGCAAACCGTATATTTCGATTGTACGTGGCAACTAAAAATCCAACTGAAAATCTCAAGACTCTGACTCAGTACATTGTCAAAGTGTAGTAAAGTATAGTTTCCTTTATATGGGCGTAGCATTTCGCTAAAATTGTTTGAAACAAATAATAATACTGAAGTATATTAATAGTAATAATAATTCATTCATACATTTTCAAGAAAGGATTCATTTCTTGTACGGATCAAGTGGGCAATGCGTATGCTCCTGTGTGGTTTAACATCAAGTTAAAACCTTCTCGTACTTACGTTTCTAAACATTTATTTGAAAGTATCTTACATTCACGATATCTATCTCATGATTTTAAGAACATAATAGACCGGTTTATATAAAGAAATGGATATTTTGATGCAACAGAAAATCTCCATTTGGCTATGTTATGCTAAGAGCGTAGAAATGTAAGAGAACTTGGATTACGACGTGTGTTGAATGCAAGAACAGAAAGTAGACGCTGGGTTAAGAAGTTTAAAGTTCAACAAATAATTTTTGCTGCCAAAGATTACATCGATTTGATCTCATGGGGTGAAAATGAAATAATCGAACCCCCCTTGGTAAAACATTTGTCTAGTGAATCTCTCAAAGTGAAACTTGTAACCCCTAAGCGGCTCTTAAAAAATATGGTTCAGTCGCAGGAGACGAAAAATCGACTCAAGAGTTATTAGGTACAAAAAAAAAAAAAAACACTTTAATGTGTCAAAGAACTAGACACAAACATCACACAGGTTTAACCATTCATTTAAAATCATTAAGAATACTTTAAATGGTAAAAATGGAATAGTTAATATCTTTTAAAGTATACTAGTGATACCCGCACGGCTTTGCACGTTGTAGAAAAATTAAAAAGTCATTTGGTTTGCTTGTATATTTAAAAATAATGTAAGAATTTCTCGCCAATTGGCTTGCCCGTGTTACGGTTCCACGTTATGACAACTTGGTAATTTACTCGCCCATCTTATAATTTTGCTCGGGTAAATGCGATTAAAATTGGAATAGAAAAAGAACAAAATCGAATTTTCGAAAAATCGCTTCAAGGTGCACACCCTCCATGCTACAAACTAACTTTGTGCCAAATTTCATGAAAATCGGCCGAACGATCTAGCCGCTATGCGCGTCACAGAGATCCAGACAAAGATCTAGATCTCCATACAAACTTTCAGCTTTATTATTAGTAAAGATTATGATTTTTTTTAAAACTGTATTTTGTAATTAGTATTTTTTTGCTAATGTAATGCTTAAAAAATGTATTTACAGTCGTATTTTGTGCCGTTATATACAGTAGGAAAGCATAAAAAGGAATTTCATTGTTAAATGGAAATTTCGGTTATTATCAAACTTTAAGCTTGTTGCGGCACCTAAAGATGTTGTAGTAAAGCAATGAAATTTCTTCTGCTTCTTTTTAAACTTAAATGACAACTTTTCCCAAATCAAAAAAATTGAAAAAAAAAAAAAATTAAGGTCATTTTCGTTCCACCCTAATGGGCACCCATGCATCGTTACAAGTTTTGGGCTCATGTTTACAACGTGGATGCAACAACTAGTACAGTTACATTTTTCAGTTATCATTATAATTCAGACCAAACAGTTCTCATCACATCTCTTCTCTAAAGCCAGTGGTTTCTAAACTTTTTATTCATTTACCCCCCTTCAACTATGCAAAAATTGTTCTGCCCCCTTCAATTTTCGTAATAATCTGATTTGCTGTCTATAAGTTAACTTTTCTCTAGTGTTTTAAAATTGTTCAGGGTTCAAAATTTCTAAGCTATGCCTCCTCCCTCTCCACCATACTATTGACCTGAGAATAATCAGGGCTTGTAAAAGCATAGTTCCTTAACATTATGTGCATTTTGATATAAATAATTATTTTAGTGGTATTTTTCACTAATTGTTGTTGTGAATTTTTCTATTTGGATTCAGAGCATATAAGGAATTATTGGAGAAACGAAGCTATGATATTAATTTATCACCAAATGATGTTGTTGACCACCATGCTCCTCTCTATGACACACAGTTTCTTCCTAATTTTCAACGAGTTTCGGTTAGTGGTGAACATTGCTCTGGAGTAAGTTTATGATTTTCATTTTTTATCAATAGCAGAAATGTCTTTAAATTATAAGGAATGTTTGAAAACAAACTTTAAAAAATAAAGTAGTGAATTAAACTTTAAAAGCTTTGTTTTTATTTATTCCTCAAATTTATTTTTAAGTGTCTGATTTATTAAGTGCCTGTTAATTTTTAAGTGACTTTATTATACATTTGTTTGATGCTAAATATTAAATTTGTTTATCATTGGAATTGAAATTAGGCAGTTGCCTCACTTTTAACTAAAATCCTAATCCTTTTCTATTCTTTTGTATTTTTCAAGAAACATGAAGGTACAGAAATATTCCCCCACCCCTTTAAATTTATCTTTAATTTCCATATTGCAAAAGTAATAAGTAGGGGAGGGCAGTGCACCTTGGGACACCATAAATTTTAGTTTTAATTTTGAAAACAGAGATTAGTTTTTTAGGACATCATAGATGACAGCAGGATCTAATTTTCAGTGTATTTTGGAACTTCTCACATTATAGATAAGCACTAATCTAATTTTCTCTATTTTCAAAAATTCAGAGTTACATTACTGGGTGGTTTCATAGTTGAAATTTTCAAGTGGGAAATGAAGTAATTTAGTCATTGCATGTGGGAATTAAAACGTGTCCTTTCATAATAATTTAAAGATTAAAAAAATATCCTTTACTGCTAAGCATATCTTTTAAAAAGTTTGTATATAATAACAACCTAAGTGGGGCAGGTTGAGACACTGTCTTACCAGTATACAGTACAGCAAAAGCCTATTTCATTGTACGTAATAAATTTGATGAAGGATTTAAACTAAAATTGAGAAAAAGGCTTCTGCTCTTGAAACATCCTCAGAAAATGTTCTTAATAATAATATTTCAAATAGAGAGGCTGCTAAAATGTTTGGATTGAGTAAAAGAACTTTAAAGAGAGTTTATAAGTAAATTTAAAATAAATATGGAACCTATAAAATTTGTTAGGCTGTAAGTTTGTAAATAAACATTTTTTAATCAATTAGGATTAGTATTTTTTATTCATTTAAGTTTTTTTTTGCTAGTGTCCCAAGGTACCCCACCTAGTGGGGCAGGTTGAGAGGTTGTAATGACTTCCGAATTTTTATTATGAAAATTTAATTTGATGGAGTAATAAAATCAAATAGTATTTAAATGAAGCAAAAATGTTTAAATTACATGTTCAGCTTAGTTTGTTGAAACTTGATTTGAAAATTAAATCTATAAAAATCATTATATAATAAGTGTCCCAAGGTGTCCCACCTTCCTCTGCCCTTATTTGTTTATTTGTTTTATTGATTACTAGTGGTACCCGCAGGGCTTTGCCCGTAGTAGAAAATTAAAAGGTCATTTGGTTTGTCTGTATATTTACAAATAATGGATGGTGAATTTCTTGCCAATTTGCTTGCCCATGTTGCGGTTCCACGTTATGATAATTCGACAATTTACTCGTCCACGAACAAAATAGAATTTTGGAAAAACCGCTTCAAGGTGCACACCCCCATGCTACAAACTAATTTTGTGCCAAATTTCATAAAAATCGGCTGAACTGTCTAGGCGCTACGTGCATCACAGAGATCCCGACAGACAAAGAGACTTTCAGCTTTATTATTAGTAAAGATTACACAAATTGTTTCAATCTCCTTATTCCCCCCCCCCCCCATCAATGCTACTCTTATCAAAATTTTTATCCCTATTCAATCTCAAATACCATTTGAGCTGGTTATTCAGCAATGCTGAACTGTGACAGATTTATGAAAATTAGTTGAAAGTAATGTCAAAATGATTTAGTGTTGTTGGAAAAATAATGATCCATAAAAATATTTACTGAAATTATTCGAATCTTGTTTTGTATGTTTTTCTAACATTAAAAAATAAATAAATAAATACAGCTGCTTAAAAACTACAACTTTGACTTTGGAAATGAGTTCACACTCCATCATAATATTATTTCAAAAGAAATTTTGTAAATAGTGAAAAAAAGGCAAAAGGGAGAGAGAGTGTTTTTGAAAAAAGAAAAAAGAAATGACAGTGAGAAGACACATTTTATTAAGTTTGTCTGCAACATTAGTTGCAAGATAGGCTATAGTTGGGGCGAATCTAATCCGGAAGCATTGTGAAGGCTGTTCAAATCCTAATCACAGCACTACAAAGCTGCCAGGTTAGGTTTGCCCTAGCTATTGAATAAAAATAATTAGGATCACCATTAATATGGCTCTGTTTCATGAAACAGCAAATGTTGTGCAAGAATTTTAAACATATTCTTATTTAAAACATCATCTAATATATTCCTTCATCAAGTGAATGTATCCAGATATCCATGCAGCAAAGAGAGATGTATTTGAATACATAATTTTTTAAAAATTGTGTGGCAAATAAACTATGCATCCATTTTATATTGAAGCAAAAAGTTTTTTAAAAAAAAGCTGATTTTGCAGTTGAACATTAAATTATAAAAGAATTTCAAGATAACTATTTACTGTTGCTCTCTTAAATGTTTCATTGCTTCTCTTTTGTTGTTATTCAGTTACTGTAATGTTCTACACTCAGGCAATTCTTTTTATTGTAATTTATTTCAGCTTTGACATAGCACCTGATGCCATGAGAACTACTGCTGTGAAAACTTGTTAAATTTTACATTCTAGAGATACTTACTTAAATTTTGATTTGTGTCATGAATTGTATATGAAAAACTTGTTGATTCAGATTTAAACAAAATCTTATCAGGTTCCTTTAGAAGATCTTCAGCAGGCTTCTACAATTTTGCTTCAAGCCCTCAAACTGAGACAGAAGTATATAAACATTTCATGCCAGACATTTCCTGAAATAACTTCTAGATTTTTGAAACCGGAAGATGAACATTGGTTCTCTCATGGTATTGATGCTGAAATAGAAGAATCGGAAGGTATGTTTAAATAGCTTTATTTTTGCAGTTTTGTATTAACAATGATGAAAAAATAGAATTCTAGCATTCCTCCCCCCCCCCCCCCCACCACTCATTTTTAGCCAAAAGCAGTGTTGTCAAATACAGTCGGACCCTGGTTTAATGAATTCATTGGGACCGAAACTTTTATTTTAAATCGGGACTATTCATTATATTGGGATGAGAAAAAAAAAATGCGTTTACCTTTTACCTTATCCAAAAGCTCTAATAAGCAACTGCACAATGATTAGTAAGTGTACAGTTTTTATTCAGCATTCCCTGAATTATTACACACTAGTTAATTTGAAATTTTAAAGTACTGAGTAGTAGATGTTTGACAATTTCCTTGATACTTGATTGAAACTCTCAACACCTCTCGACTTTATGGAGAGAAGAAAATACTGTTCACTTACAGCCTGCTGCATGAGATATGTTTTTAGTTTCCAGACCATGTAAAGCATTTCAAAAAAGTAAGTTTTACTGCGGGTTTCATTGTTGCCTTCTGCATCGGATTGGCGATTCATTGGTTGACCCATTGCCTGTTAAAAATGGCTGATTCTAAGAAAAGTCTCTTTCTGCTTTGGACAAGATGGATGTATCATTTGAAAAACAATCCAATATTTCCTAGCTCAAATTAACAAAAACAAATTGGGCTGTTGAAATAATTCGTTAATTTGGGGTTTATTATTTGGTAAATAGGGGTTTTTGCCTTCGTTTTAATCGGGGGGGGGGGAGAAAAATTCGCTAAATCGAGAAATTAGTTAAGTAGGAGGTTTGTTGAACCGATGTTCGACTGTACATATAATTTGTTTTATGTTGTGACAAATAACATTTTCTATTTTTTATTAAAATTATTTATTTTTTTCTAATTTTTATGCGTACTAGTAATGTGTATTGAATATGTATATAAGTTGTAAATAGTCGTGTTTTTGATGTGTACATAAATATCACAATATTTGCTGCCATTGACAGGAAGTCAGCATTTCATTTTACAAAACTTATAATTTGTACCCGCTTGTTTGAAAGAGTCATTTCCTGGAAAACTTTTCCATAGTTAATTTTTTATTGTATGAAGTTTTATAGCAGTACTAGCAAAAATACCCGGTGTCGCCTGGGTCAGTAATAATTGCGAGAAACAATCGCTACTTTTTTCCGTTTCTGTTTTAACTGAAAGAACTCAAAACGCCCCACTTTGACGTGATTGAAAATCGAGCTCCTTCCTTACACATAAAAGTAAAATAGCAATAAGTATAAAGAACGAAATAGTATTCAGTTAGAAACGAAAGCACGACATTTAAGCATATAAAAATTTGAAGAATTTCCAAAATATGAACTAACAAAAACAAAGATCACTAAAAAAACTGTGCGCTTTATTTATTCAAAAAATAGTACACACAAACACACACATACACACACACACACACAAAAAAAAAGAAGCTGTCTACTATGTTTCCCTAAGTGTTCAAAACGTAGGGTTTCCGAATATTTAAATGACTTTAAATTCATGTTTGCTCCTGAGAAGCCTTGATTCAAAATTTTCATTATGATTACTATTAATATTGCTGTGTAAGGCAACGAATTTTTGTAACAATGGGTTTTATATTTAATCATTGAATGGGAAAATTACATG
This sequence comes from Uloborus diversus, assembly GCF_026930045.1. Classification (NCBI taxonomy): domain Eukaryota; kingdom Metazoa; phylum Arthropoda; class Arachnida; order Araneae; family Uloboridae; genus Uloborus; species Uloborus diversus. The sequence continues at coordinate 223,475,577 of NC_072731.1, forward strand.
AAATTTACTGTTTTCCATCATTACTTTTTTAAACTACATTTTTTAGGAATAAGTTAAAGCTTATATTGCTTCCTGATAATGTAGCTATCTGTGGTGAAAAAATGGTTAAAATCGGTCCAGTAGTTTTGAAGTTTACCAGGGACAGCCTTACATACAGAAGTAGCCATTTATGCATATAGATTGTTTAAATGCACTTTTCCACCGTCAGGTGCAAGACATAAAAGACGCTTAAATTTCATTAACATTTTGCTATCTCTTAATATTTTAATTAAACAGGGGTAAACAAGTTTTTTAATTTTTGCATTTGACACAGAGATACTCCTGACATAGTCATATTGTTATGAAACAATTTTTTTATTTAAAATTTAACTTATTTGCGTAGTTAACTGTGGAACATCCAAAGTCAACCTTTTGTGACTTGCTTATGTTTTATTAGCTAATATTTCTGCTCTATTAATATATCAATGTTAAAATAAATTTGTAGATTTTTAGGGCAAAGGTTCCAATGTAAAGGAAACATATCTCATTTGTTGAGAAACAATAGTTTAAACCATTGGAAAAAAATTATGTATTGGGCCAGTCCATGAAAAAGTAGTCACTTTGTCCCACACGTGATGGTTCATATATTTCATCAAAAAGTAATTATTTTTTAAAAAAAAGATGAAATCTTTTGTGTAAGGAATCACACATTCGTTTATAATTTGTTAAGCAATAAAATTTTTATCATTACCCTTTTAAATTATTATTTTTATCAAATACTAGCATTCCTGTACCCGGCATTGCTCGGGTAATGGAATTAGCAGGGGTTAACAGTGCTTGGTGCACCTAGTTTCGAAAATCCCCTATAATAATTATTTATTACCTATATTTTTTTCTAATTTTGAGAGGATCCCGGGGCCCCTGGACTCCATATATATATGCCCTTGTCCTTAACCGATCTTCAACTGTTATTAACGATTTTATTTTAAAGTATTGATTATCTTTGCAAACACAGGCCATCCACATTTTATTGTTATACCTATGTTTAAGCAAGAACTTCTTTGTATACAACATTTTTAGTTTTTTTTTTCCTGGTGCTAAAACTATTAAGCTGCTTGATGAACTGACGTTGAAGTAAGCTACGTAACATTGGCCGTGTGAAAAAAAGTCTTCTCCAAAATCGATCCCTGCTACTTTTAATGTCTGCACTTCTGACTTATTAACGGTTATTGCAAAGCAAACTTTTACAGAAAACTGCACTCTTCTAAATTCAAAAGGATAGTCTGCCTGTAATGATGTTCTTAAAAACTTCGCTTCTAGTTTTGAAAAAATGAAAGCAAAAGACAGAAACATTATTATTTGACTTGAGAAAAGCCTCGAAGAATCACGTGAGAAACAAAAACAATATCAAATTTAAAATTCGCTCTCGACCAAAAGTTGAGATGAAGTACTGAATAATGATTTGAATGGAGGAAAGCCTCCGAAAATAAGGGATTTAAATTTCAATGACAGGTTTTAATTTCACAGAAATTAAGGCATTTTAATTAATTTCTCCTGAACTAATCGACATTCCGAAAAAACCTTTCTTAGTGGATACTTTCATAATCATGTGGACATGCCTGCCAAACTTCAAGTCTGAGGCTTCAGCAGTATTAGCTGTGCGTTGATATATATATATGTTATCTCAGGACATTGATTTTTATATATTAAGATATGAGCCGTCACATGTGCGGGACAAAATTACCATTTTCCATGGAACGCCCAAGTGCTCAACAGTTTTATTTTCATCTTAAATTTTCATTTATTTTTTTATAACAATAGAAATTACACCATTATTTTGTGTTTTGCTTTTGTGATAAATAATTGAAATACAAAATTTTCTTATGGAATAAGAAAGATTGTTGAGAGCCAAAAACAGCTCATGAAAGGAAAAGAAAAAAGTATGCAGCATTTAGTTTGTGTGTTTACATATTTTTTTCGTGACAAAAAAAATTGCCTTAAAATTTTCTTTTTGCATTTTTTGAAAGCATAATCCCTCCCCCCCCTTTTTTTATAAACAAAACCTTCTCCTATTCTATAGTTTTAACTCTTTTTTTTTAGCCCACTTTCCTGTAAAAGTTAAAATAAGCATTAGAATGCTTCACATATTCTAACGATATCCCTTGAAGAAAAAAGGATAAAATAAACTGGAATCCATTTCTACGTATATTAGAAATTAAAATTTTAAAGTAGGGTTGTGTGGGGCAACTAAACGTTAAAAATAATGCTTTTTGATTGATTTATTTATTTTTGCTAATAACACATCAACAAAATTTTTTTGCTTCATTTTAAATAAGTCTGCTTTTGATTTATTTTTCTTGAAGTTTTTTTTACACATGCCTCTGTATTAAAACTTTTTGCTTCCTTAAGGTGTCAAGATAATGCGTCAGAAGGTCAAATTTTCTAAAGGTACATTTTGTTAAATTCTAACACTATGGCATTATCACTAATATTACTAACACCATTTAGTTCATTTTGCATGGAGAAAATTCAACCTAATGAAATTACTTAATTTGCACTTTAACTTACGGAGAAATTAAAAGCACTTTTTGAATGATTTAAATTTTGTTAGATATTCGCAATTTTTGCCAATGAATCTGCAGCACTGCATGCAATGTATTGTTTTTGGAATTTCTTTGACAAATTTTAATAATTCACAGTTTGACACATTTCACGCCTTTTTTAAATTGCTCTTATATAATGAAAAATAATTCTTCTTATCAATTTCAGTAAAAGATAGTTATGATTGGATATTTTTGGCTTGAACATATTTGTACTTGCCAGGTTATGTGCCTGCTCCTATTTCTGTGTTTTTAAAATCCAAATATGTATATAGTGTATATAAAGAGACAATAAAATCAGTTCAGTAGCTTAAGATTTTCAATTTGATTGCTGAGCTACGTTCTGTCATTACAAAAATATGTGTGCCAATGAAAACTAAATCGCAACAGAGAGCCAATGAAGGAAAGAAAGTGGCAGATTATGTAAATAATTAAAACAAAGCAGACTAAATTTCTAACAGAAACTTATCATCCGCATGTGAAAATAATGCTGGAAAAAAGAATAAAACTGCATATCAAGGCTATGTTTGCTACATGATTTTAATCATGGTATTAGTAGTACCTGCAAGAATTGAAATCCTTTTATTGACTTTTTAGGTCTCCAAAGCAGCTTTAGACGTATCAAAAATCTTGCTGAAGGGGCTGCTAAGTACTCAGACCTGGATCTGTATATCCAGGCTTTGCAGGGCAGGAGAACCTATACCTTTAAAAAGCCCAAGTTTTTTTTTTTCGTTTTTTCTAATAAGTACAAAATGCACTTAAACTTTTAACATTGAAATATTTTTGTAATACTTGAGTTAACTTCAAGGAAAAATTGAATATTTAGGAAAATCAATCAATCTTACATTATGAAAATATCTGGAGCTGTCAAAATACAAGTTTTAAGTAATTTTTTATGAGAGAAAAAAGAAGCAGATAGGAAGCGACTGAAGTCATCCCTAAAGTTAGAAAATTCTTAGCTTATGATCATGAAAATTCCCATAAAAATATTGAAGCAGAATGGAGTCGACTTTATAAAAAGGGAAATGTGACCTTCCTGGTATTCAGTAACTCTTGACTTTCATTATGCCTTTAACAGTTTGATGAAAAATTTAATCCAACTATGGGGAAAATGTTGAATTTTCAAATCTTTGAAATTTGGTAGCGACACCTAAAAACCATTTAATAGTCCTGAAAGTTTTATGGAAGTCTTATTTTAGGGCATAAGCCAAAAAAGGAGGATGCCCCATAAAGTACTCAAAAGTTCATTTTTAAGGACACCCTAATAAATACTTGTGTGTGTGTACAAACACCAAACTTTTTGTATAGAAAGAAAAACAATTTTTTGTTTAAACTCTTATAATTTACATGCCAAAAAAAAAAAAAATGTTGAAAAATTGATTAAGCAATGTATAAAAATCGCACCCTAATCAAACTTAGCTGCCTATTGAAAATTTGCACTAATTCAAAACGATTTTTGTTTTTTGAGCTTAGAAATTACTCACAGTTGGAAAACAGAAAAGCTTTTTTAGTAGTAAAAACTTTATGCACATTTCTAAGATGGAGAAATGGTATAGACTGCATAGTATATTTTTTAATATTTAGCATTTTTTATCACTTTCAGGTCTGAGCTATTTTGACTGCATATCTCCCTCCAGACTGGGGTTTTTTGGGCGCTTTGCATGATTTTTTAAAAAATACTTGGAAGATGTGTATTTTAGTAACTTTTATTGTATTACATACTTCAAGATGTTTTCTTCCGTAATAAAGGAACTATTTGAATGAAATAAAAATCAATTTTTAGTAAGAGATTGTCGAAAAAAGCATGTTATATTTTTTGAAAGTAAAAGCTTTGTAGCTAGTATCTAAAAAGGCTAGAAACGTATGAAACTCATACTTTTATAGCTAAGAGAGTAAAAATGTGACCCCGAGAGAGTCTTGGGCTTAGTTAACTTCACCAAAAATGGCAACCCGAGTGATGCTCTGGCATAGACCTCAAAGTGTTAAGTTTTCTGAGAAAATATAACTATTAAACTACATTTTAATTGGTAAAAAATCAATTTTCCCAGAGAAGTAAGGAAAATGTTTTTTTTTTTTATGACTTCTAAATTTCTGGAAATGTTACATCTTTAGTTTTGACATGTGTCACTTTTTTAAAATGTCAGTTTGCTATTTGATTGGGACTGTAATGTAATAATGTCTTGCAAATTAAGATGGATTGAAAATTTTCTTAATATTTCAAATTTCAGAACCCCCTATTTTTGAACCTCCAACAGTCAAAGAACCTTGGAAAGCAGAACCAATTGAAGAATGGGACTGTCACTTTATAATGAATGAAGGTGTTTATGAAGTATATCATGGACCAGCAAATTTGGAAGCGTCAAATAAATTTGAGTTTAATTATCCACATCTGGCTGAATTTGTTGCTGATTTGCAACTTGTGGGAGCTATGATTGCTGATGGGCCACTGTAAGATAGATTTTAATATTTCATGTAATATTTTATTAAGACTTATATTTCAATTCGACTGCTAAAATTAAAGTGCAAGCAAGACTATTTTTCTGTAAAAATTTTCCTTGGTTTTGATATAGAATATTTTTCTTTTTCTGATATTAAAATTTGAGCATGTGTGATAACATTTCTATAACAGTCCTGCTTCCAAAATCATAAATGTATATGCTAGAGGAAATACATTCTGCAGTAATATATTCCTGCCATAATTTGAACACCTTGTGTATAGTATAATTAGATATCCATTTTTTGAATATATTGAATACATATTATTATTTAAGGAGGGTATTGTAAATGTATTCCCTTCCCCTCTTTAAGACTTGTAAAAAGTGTTTTGTCAGACTAAGAGAAGTAATGTGAATCAAGATAAATAACATGGAATCTAGCATTGCTTAGTAGCCAAAAACTACTTATTGAAGTGTCTAAATTGATTTGTCAGTGATGAAAGGTAGTAAAATGACAAAATCACTAGCTACATAAACTCATATTATTGACATTATGAGCCCAGGGGTGCCCACCTGGATGGGGGGGGGGTCATGGTGCAGGACTGCACCATTGACGTTTTTAGGGGGGAGGTGTTTTGATAGGTATTTTTCTCATTTTCATGTGGTTCTTGCTTTTGGATTTTCTTTGAGATATTTAGGGGGGTGCACCCTTGCTCTTAGAGGGATGGGCACCCCTGATGAACACAGTCATAAAAGTTGTTCAAAGTGATACTGTAGTGCAGCATTTCTTAAATTCACATCAGTGATTGCAGAATTGTTCCACTTGAACCCTTAAGTTGCATTGCTGAGCCCTAGAATACCCTTCCCATAACAAATACTGCAATTTCTGCTGAATGTAACCATCTTCCTTATTTTGTGAAAACATTGTTTGAGCACTGTGTATTTGTATAGCAGTTGAGGAAAAAACTTAATTTAAGGTCTTTAGAACAGTTGAAAATTATCTCTTGTACTAACATTTTTGCAACATAACTTTTCTTTTGTAAATTAATTGAATTTTCCATTTTGAAAGTATCTTTCATTGCTTGGAAAAGTCTAAGTTATGCACAGTCTATGATGTTCCTAATTCCCATATATCTTCCTATGAATGTGAATAGAGATGATAGAATATTTGTCTCCTTTCAGTGCATGAGAAACTTAGGTATACTCGATCTAAAACAGTGTTACTCCATTAGTATTTCTTGAAGTCATATATACATATATACAGGGGCGGATCTAGAGGGGGGCCATGGGGGCCATGGCCCCTCCCAAAGCCTTGTGATTGTAGGAATTTTTTTAAGGAAAAAAAAGAAAAAAATATTGTGAGAAGATAACAAAATTTAACACATGTATTTTACTGAAAAGGAAGTATAGGTCTTAATTGGGAGATAACTTATATCCCTATCCTCAAAACAAAACTTTTATTTCCGAAATTTTTCTCCATTTTTACATCATTTCTTGATTCCAACTCCAGACACTTGGACGATCTCTAAATACTGCGGTTCTCAGAGTATATCTATTGTTCACAAGACCAAAGAGAGCCTAAATTTTCGTTTTTATGGCTTTAATTTAGAAACTTTCCCATGCCCTTTCACAAATGCCTTGAAATGAAGCAAAAAAATGCATTTTAAGTCTTTTATTTGGAAAAAATGTGGACGGAAATTAGCTTATCCAGCCCTTATCACATAACTTGCTTAAAAGCAACTTAAATGAATTTTTTTGGGACTTCAATTACAAACGAGTTTTGATAGGACCCCCTCCCTCCCTAGTTTATATCGTGATGATAGCTTTAAAAGGAGGTTTTTTGAAAAAGCTCACGAATATTCCATTCCTTTCTAAAATATGTATAAATATAGTTAAAAATCGAATTTTTAGAGCCTCAAAGGCAAAAAATTTCCAGGAAGGAAGGATTCTAAGCACCTCCACACCTTCTTAAATGTAAGCAAACATTACCAAAAGGTGTATTTTTAGGCTGGACAGCTGAAGAGCTAGAAGAGCACCCCTCCTCTTCTAACTTCTCAATGTATAATGACAGAATATTTTTTTTCTAAGCTTTATTTTCAAAAAGTATTTTGGGGCCAGCGCCCGAAACCTGACCTTTCTCCGTACATCATCAAAAATAGACAAAATATGTTTTTAGTTTCCTAATTTTCAAAAATTATTCGGAACTTTAAATTTTGAAACATTTTCGAGGGAGATTCCTAAATCCCCCCCCCCTCACCTAATTTCTCAATACCCCGAAAATTGAGTTTTTAAAACTTCATTTTAATAAAATTTCTGGGGAGTTATTAGGATCAAATTTCCCAATAGACAGAGTAGGCAGCTGACTAGGGCGGCAAGCTTTTCAGGGGTGACAAATTTGCTATTATAATACACGTTTCTTGAATTAAATTGTTATTCTTGAAAGTAAAATATTAGCATTCTTTCATTTTCCGCAGAGACAATTTTTTCTTGTAATTTAATAATGATTACTTTCACACATCTTATGAAAGTCAAATGTTTTTCAATCACGGTATTTATGAATCTTTTGGGAGATCACTGTGATCATTTCATCGGGGCGTCTCAGAATGTGAAATGCCATCATTTATTCATAAGTTTGACAGTTTGAATCTGGGGAACACTTTTTACGTTTTTTTTTTTTTTTGAGTCAAGGATATTTTGCTTCTTTTAGGGGGTGGGGGTGGCAGATTTCAAATTTGCCTAGGGGCGGCATGGAGCTAAATTCAGCCCTGGGGAGTTTGTTCAAAAATTTCGGATGGCCCCTCCCAAAACAATCGGCTGGATCCGCCACTGTATATATATATATATATATATATATATATATATATATATTGTCTGTCAGATATAAATAACATTTCATTTCAAAGTTGTTGTATTTTTTGTTTTGATAATCATGACTTTATTTCCAATTCTTTTTCATAAAATAAAACCCAGTTTTAAAATTATCATGTGATTAAACCTTCAAAAGTACATAACTGTTCCCTTTGTTCTACAAAATTGCTTGTATGTTTAGAAGTACAGTATGATCCTAGCCCCAGGGCTGGACTGGATTGTTGAAACAGCCCTGGCGATCACACAAAACCGGCCCTTAGCTCAATGGTAAATCTACCTCCCCTTCCCATGTCCAGAATCTTGTAAGTTTTAGGTTTTTTTTTTTTTTTTTTTTTTTTTTTTAAATGAAAGGAGGAAAGTGCAATAAAACGAATGCAGGGTCGTAGCAAGGTCAAAAACTTTAGGAGTGTAAAGCCCCTCAATTTTTTATCCATTTTAAAAGAAAACGAGAGAGAGAGAAGGAGAATGATTTTAGCGTCTGGTTTAGGAGGGTGTTATAACAAGATTGAAGTGTTAGTAATATAAACCTAATCGTAAGTATAATATTCTCTTAGATATATGGAGTTTTGGGGTTTCTTCGCCTGAAAGTTTCCGAAATTATATAGCTTTATAAACGCTGTTTTAGACAATTTTTAGTAGTGGGGAGGGGGGTGGGGTAGAAGTTCGAGAGCCCTCGCCCAGTAATTTTTGAAGATGAAACTTTAAAAATACCCGTGCAGACTATCTTTGATGATGATGGGGGAGGGGAGTGGATTTTTTTCGGAAAATTTTCAAAATTAGAGTTCTAAAAACAGTTTCAGATGATCTTTGGTGGGGTTAGTGAAGACGAGATTTGGAGGCCCTCCTCCGGAAATTATTCGAGTCAAAAGATCTTGAAATTGAATGGGGGAGTTTTCTTGGAGTCTCTTCCTGAAAATCTGCCAAAATTGTAGTTTTAAAAGAGCAGTTTTAGACTATCTTTGATACTTTTCGAGAGAGGAGAGGTTTGGGGCCCAGGCAATTTTTCAAACCTGAAAATCTAGAAACCCAGTTGTAGATCATCTCCAATGATGTTATGAGAAGAGGGGGTTCAAGGGCAATCCCTCAGAAATTGTTTAGAAGTGAACTCCTTAAACGAAGGTTTAGACAATCTTTATTGATATGGGGCGTTTCTAAGGGTTACGGGGGTGTACTCTCCTGGAAGTTTTTTGAAATTGAAGTTCTAAATATGCAGTTGTAGGTTGCAATTGTGGGATTCCGGAATTCTCTCCCGAAATTCTTTTTAAGTCAAAGTTTCAAAGAATGATGGGGAGGGAGAGTTTCTAGTCTTCTTTATCGAAATTGAATTTCTTCATAGTTGTTAGTTGCAATTGTGCTGTTTCAAAACTCTTTCCCAGAGTGCTTCAAAAATCAAAGTTTTAATAACACACTTCCAGGCTACTTTTGGTGACGTAAAATGAAGGAATGAGGTAATAGGAACCCCTTCTTTTCTATCCTCTCTTTATTTATTCCAATTGTAGTTAAAACTGTTGTGGAAAACCTACCCTCAGTTTTTCTTCTCCAAAACCACTGGATTGCTTTGATTGGTATGTACAGTTTAGTATGTTTATCTATTTTTTATTCTAAATATCACCTCCTGAATCTTTTGATTAAGTGTTTCTTTTTTTTTTACATTTAAACACTTAGAACAAGTGGTGTGCATATTCATTGCAATATTTTAACTCCCCCACTGTATTTTAACGTTTTTTCCCCCTATTTAAAACATATTTCGGTGGCTTCTGTGTTTTTCTCCATTTAGCTATGATTTTGGTGGTGATATTTTATGTAAACAATTAACAATGTAAGTATGTCGGTGGCTCCTATGAGGCTATCAATTTTGTTTATCTTTCATTTTTTTTAACTGAAGCTTATCACAAGTTTATATTATACACAATTATTTTATTTATTTTTTTCGTTGAAAAAAGTTTGAAACATACATTTGGTGACTTTTAATTAGATAATCTTAATATTTCAGAATTTCAGATGATTCTATTTTACAAAAACACTACCTTTTAAAATTTTTCAGAATAAATACTTTTTGCTACTTTTATTCAATTTGTTCATTTATTATTATGATTTTAATGTTTTAATACAGCAAAGTTTTTTTTTTTTTTTTGTGCATTGCTAAAATATAATTGGAATGAAATTCTGAAAAAGGGTGGGGGGGGGGGGGGTAGCACCCTCTATACCCCTTTGCAGACCACCCTGAAGTACACTCAGGGCCAAGGAGAGGCCATGCCAGCCTCGTCGGAAATTAGAGGCTCGCCTCAGAATCACTATCGTATGTTTTTAATGACGAAAGAGGGTTGAAAAATCAACAGACAGGGGGCCCAGCTTTGACTCTTGACGGGCCCTGAGTAACACTCAATAAATGCCTTGTGGACACGCCTGGTATTAAACCTATATCCAGTGCATGATTGCCTCCCTAGCCTCTATTAAACATAGGCCTGGCCCAAGCACCACCAAATTGTGACGGTCCTTCAAACTTGTATTCAATAAGAAGGTGTTGCGAAAAAAAACGAGCTGATGTGTGCATCACATGACTTCCCTTTTACTCCAATTTAATGTAATTTCCCTATTATTGGCAATTTTAATGTGATTCATTAGTTTACTCTCTAAATATCACAACAGTGGCCTAATTACAAACCAAATTAGAAAAAAAAAGTCACCAAATTTGACGTCAAGTTTACGACAAAACTTGGCCTTCAGAAGACTGGTGATATATCGCCAAGTGTTAATTAAAACGCCAACAAATTAAAACACCACTTGAGTTTACATCAAAATTAACAATGATTTCCCGCCAAAAAAGGACAAGAAACCCCTTTAGAAACACTCAAATGCAACCAAAAGAGGAGGGACACACTAGACCCCACTAGGAGTCTACGTTCCAAATTTCAACTTTCTATGCCATACCATTCATGAGTTATGCGACATACATAGGCACATACATACATACAGACGTCATGAGAAAACTCGTTGTAATTAACTCGGGAATCGTCAAAATGGATATTTTGTGTGTCTATATGTTCTTAGACACTTATCCAAGTGTGGTCGAGTCGAAAAAAAAACCTCAACATTCATTCGGGGGTGAGCAAAATGGAAATGTAGGTTGATTTTTGAGTGAAAATTTTTTTGCGAATACAATACATCCTTTTTTGTAAAAGGAAGTAAGAAAGGAGTTTAACCACAAGTCGCAACCAGCCCCGTGACCCACCGGCCCCTGCCTAGCCCTTTGAGGCATATTGACTTAATATGAGTCTAAAGCTTGACCACAGAGAGATGCCTGATGAGCTTGAAGCGGAAACATCATTTGTAATAATTAGAATCAACCAGAAAGTGCCGAGTAGTAAGAGGTAAGTTCTCCCCAGACCCGGATCTGCATATCGGCAAACCCCGCAGTGTGGGGGGGGGGGAGGATGTCCGTAAAAGACCCAACGGCCCAAAAAATTGCAGAAAAATTTTAAAACAACTAGCACTAAGGATTATTAACATTATAAATTTACACTGCTGACATGTGCAGAGTGGCCCAACAGACTTTGTTGCAGGGGGGCCCAAAATTTATACATCCGGGCCTGGTTCTCGCTAATTCTATCTGTTACAAAATAATAACAAATTAACTTACAAATGATGTTTCCACTTCAATCTCATCTGCCATCCATCCATAGTCAAGCCTTTTATTTATTTTTTAGTCGACTAATAAAGTGGCTTCAACTGAATCCAGTTGAAATTTAAAAAAAAAAGGTTTTAAGTTATGTGTCTCAAAGGGTAAATATCTTTTTCTTTTTCAGAAAATCCTTTTGCTACCGAAGATTGACATATCTTTCTGCAAAATATCAGTTGCATGTCTTGCTAAATGAGCTCCGAGAATCGGCTGCTCAAAAAGCTGTACCTCATAGAGATTTTTATAATACAAGGAAGGTAATTCATTTTATATTTGTATTAGAATGCTTGTTTTTTGACATTTGAAGTTTTATGTCATCTTTCGAGCTGTTTGTAAAGTGAATACAAGCGTCATCTCCATTTGTTTGTAATTTTCGTTGATTTTATGTTATAGTTATCTTATAATGAAAGAACATTTTATGGATTATAATTATCTAAAAAGCTTTGTTGAAGGTTTTGAAACAAGTTCTACCTCTGAAGTAAGGACTCTTTATTACAGAAGATAAGGTTCTTCTTTTTTCCAGTGTTTGAATAGAGAAAAGTAACCACTACATTAATGCATTGCTTAGAGAATTTCTTGAAAGTTTTCAGAGTTGAAAATGTTTTAGAGAATTTCTTGAAAATTTCTTCAAAATGTAATAGCTGGGTCAATCCATACAGGTTCGACGGATAGGTGCGCTTGACCATTTTTAATTTTTTTTGAAACTCATATCCCTAAAAGTTGCATTTGGAAGATGTTTAAAACCACATTTATTTTTTCTCTAAACTGGACCTTTGATTTTTTAGAGGTAATCAAAAGTGGTTTTCGTAGTCAAAAATGGGACTTTTAGACCTTTGCATTTAGGCCAAAATCTATTTGAATTACATTTATGGCAGTTAATTTAACACTTTGATGTTGAAGTGCATAAAATGATAGTCTTGCATGCTGAGTTACGTGGCTGTAACTTAATAATTAAAATAATGGCAACAGGTTAAAGTTCAAGGTCAAATTAAAAATTTTTACTCACTTCAAAGGGATTTAACTCGCGTAGGGGGCGGAAACACAAAATGAAATACAGCAAAAACTAATCACTGGAACCACACTAATAAGAATATGTAACTGTTGCTGTGTGTGAGTTTACCCTTTATGGGGGGGGGGGAGCTCAAAAATCGGAAAAATGACATTTTTAGTAATTACAGTAAACCAAAAGAGGATGGAATTAAAAATAAAAATTACTTGGCCAATTAAATATTCCATTCAAGTACTATACATGTTATATATATTGTTTTGTGTATTTGGTTTGTGAAAAAGATAAAGGTCTTTGAAATTGAGCAATTTTGCTAGTTAATTCACACACTAAAACCGAAATAAAAAGTGTGCAAACTTCATTGCACCTTCTTAAATTACATAAATTGTGCTCTATATAATATATTATACTGAAAAAATATATTGTAAGCATAAAAATAATTATTTTAATTTGATAACTTAGAAATATTTGGACATGAATGAGTAGTTCATACTTGATTGGCAGCTTAAGTAGTTAATTTATAGACTATACTGGTAATTTACACACACAAATTTTCAATACATACAAACATACGCTCTGTACATTAACTTATCTAAATTTCCTTAAACATATGCAAAAATTAAATTAGATACAAAATTTAAATTTAAAAAAGTGCGTTTTTTTATTTCTTGATTGAGTGTAGTTTTGAGAAAATGAACTCACCTAGTAGTTCTATATTTATAATAGTGACTCAAGTATATGGCGTTTTGGAATGCTTTACCAAGGCACATACATAATTTGATACTTTGAAACTGTACCAGGACCAAAACAATGACAGGGGTTCAAAATTTAGTGATCAACACAAGCTATGTAATAACCTTTTTGGCAATAATGGGCCTTTTCTTTTAAAAGTCTTTTTAGTACGACACTATTCTTCATATCTATTGCTAGTGAACAATTATTTTACTGTGATAATATTTAAATAGGGTGGCATAAAGCAGTGATTAGATCTTGTATTGGGGATTTTATTTGCAGAGTCAAACCTTTCTTGCAGCATTTTTTAGCTAGTTTAATATACTGAGTGCTCACAAGGATACATGCAATGTTTAGTTGCAAAAATGCAGAAGGTATACATTTCTGTAAGAATTTAAATGTGACTTCTAGTAGTTCTTTGTAACCTAGTCTTAGTATCAATTATTTTTACGGTTCCTCTGATTCCATTACATTGTCCATTGCCATGTGATATTGCATAGAAATGCCATTCAGCTCTGAAGTTGACATCTGTTTCGTGATTATATAAATTAACATTCTTTCTATTTTTGTAGTGTATTTGAGTAAAATATTTCAGTATGCCACACAGTGTACTCCATATATACCGTATACTCTCAAATATTTTTTAAAAATATAGCGTATACCCTCAAACTTCAAATATTTTCATATTATGACGCATACCAGGGGCGGACTGGATATGTGGGAATTTGGGCAAATGCCAGAAGGGCCGGTTCCCCCGAGGGCCGCCGAAAACAGATCAGAGCAGCAACAACGAAATTTTCGGGCCAAAATACCCGAAATAAAATGCCTTAAAATACCAAGAGCTCGGGGAAAGGTTTTAGAACATTGTGGAGTACCGAAATTTTTTTCATAGGGGTCGGGCCCGAGGAGAGGTCATGTCAGCTTAGTCTGAAACACAGGGCCGCCGAGAACCAAGGCAGCCCCCTTGTCAGTTTGGTCATTCCCCCCCCCCCTCCCTTCTGCAGAAAACTTATCAAACTTATTCCACTCCAATCCTGATCTGGGCCTTTTCACGTGCCGGGTCCCCAGTTTACAACTAGGCTGACATGGTCTTTCGTTGTTCCTGCGGAAATAAGAGGCCCGGCTTGGAGTCCAAGCAGTATAAATTTTACAATTTTCATGAAGGGATGGATGGTGGGCCGTGGTCCCCCCTTGTAACACTTCTCATACATATGTGTGTGTGTGTGTTTGTATGACGTAAAGTTTACACAGGGCAGCCGCTACCAGCAATAAGGCCCGGTACCAATTTTGAATTCCGGGTCCCCATGACCCCCCACCCCCACCATTGCATATTTTTGTATCGTCGCTTCATTTCCTCTCACTCACATATTTCAAAATGAATAGTTTTAAATTGCATTCACATGTGATGTTGCATTGTCTAGCTGCTTCTGAATTTTTAAGTTTTAACGCAGATTTGAAAACTTTAATTTGAAGTTTGCATAAAAGTATATTTTCAAATTCAGTAGTAAAAATTGGACAATTTGTCATGTCTGAGATAAGTGAGGTAACATGATATAGTATGAATTTTCAGTAATGCGAAGTTGGAAGGACCAAGGAAAAAAGTTCGGAGTTTGAACTAAAAAGGGGGCAGGGAGGTTGCATTTGCATCTCATTTCCTCTGAGGTCTGGTTAAGCTTACGGTGACTTTGTTCCCTGTCCTTCCTGGACGGAAAAAGGCCGGTCGGGAATAAATGCAGCTTAATATTTTAATAAAATTAGAACCTCTTCTTATCGTCGAAAATAAGAAAAATCTCTGCTTCAATATTTAAAGCCTTTTACATCTGTTTGTGGCCTAGTGATTCGCTTCACGGCAGTTTCACAGCCGCTTTTCACGAATAGTCACTTGTACAATCTAGCACTTTAAACTTTCTCTTCCTTGCGGGGATTGCCCTGCTAAGAAAATTGATGTTAATCGAAGACGTTCCTCTTGACAAGAAAGAAAACGGTAAAAAAGAAACATCAGGAATTGGGAAAGGCGATCCTATTGTCTCGTAACATACATTTCTTGACGTTCACTTGAATAAAAAGCAATAAAAGTAACCTTCTTCCAATTCCCCCAATTCCCTCCCATTCATCTGAAGTACATGTAATCTCACTTTTTTTTACGATGGTTTTTTTTGTCGAAATACTCATTTTAGAGTGACCAGTACTTGTTATTATATCTTATCTAAAAGAATCTCCCTCTCATATCAGGAATATAGGAGCAGAGCTGTGGGAAGTACACACCAATACAAAACAGCGGAAATGCTCAAATATCCCTTTTCTACAATTAAACGTCATAAAGCTGTCAACATGATGTGTTTCTCTCAGCTTGATGAAACGGATGAAAGCTTGTGTCCCCCACTGGCCTTAGGGGAATATCGTTACACTGTTCTATTGACCGTAGTCCCTGTTACAGGAATTGAGAGGCATTATATGTCCTCATCAACTGCCGTCAAATTTGAAGTCTTTTTTGCATGTCTTGAGGCTCGGCCTCAGAATCATTCTCTAAATAGTATCTTCTCTAGCTCATACCACTTACTTTTTTCTGATAGTTTTTCCTTTTCTATTTTTATTCCCAGGAGATTTTTTGCTCATCATGTATAGTTTAAGATCAATTTTAAGATTGGTCAATAATAATAATAATAATAATAAATCAAGAGTAGTATTTAGAAAGAGAGCCAAAGTTTGCGAAAAAGAATCCCAACAACCTTCATCTTTTTTATCACCATGGTTAAATGCTAAAGACAGTAGCAGAGCAGGTAAGGCATAGTTTATATAATTTGAACGATGTAATATGAATTTGTTGAGTATTACCATTTTTCTCGGAGAAAAATAAAGCAGATTCAGTTTAAAGTTCTGAGGCTGCCGAATTTTTTTTTTGGGAAAATGTTACAGTTTTTTAGACATAAAGGGAGCTAAAATCAAATGAGAAATTTTGACTTAGTTTCAATACATTTCTGCCTTGTACACAATATTTTAAATGCTTAAAACATCAGCGCCAATCAATGTGTTAAAAATCAGCTATTTTTATTTTTAAAGAATATTTTTCAGTTTACTTTCTCTGTCATAAACCCTGAGTTTCACTTTCGGTTTTCAATTGTTGTCAAAAACATAATTGTTGTCAAAAATATTAGTAATTATAAAGTTATCACACTTCTGCGTTTTAATTGTTGCCAAAAAATAATGACTAAATGCATTAATAATAAATTTAACAAATTAATTTCAAAGCTGAACTTAAGAAACCATATATTTGCGGGTGTATTTAAAAGTGCTTTTTTCCCCCTCTATACTTGTCCAAAATGCTTTTAAATTCGAGCATGCAAATCAACAGTATTGAAAAAAGATGAGTAGTAAATATAAGCTATTCTCTCTTTATGTGCAATACATGTATATTAAAACGAAAGTCAATACAGTTTTTTTTTTCCAAAGAAGGAAAGGTAACTAGTGAAAGGTACACCTCAAATAAATTTCAAAACGTAAAAACTTTAAAATAAAATGTAAAAAATGTTTTTTTTTTAAATTATTTCTATAAGCCTAATTTGCACTAAAAAGTATGAAACAAAATAAGTAATATGATTTCTTGATTAAAACACTAAAAAATTGCAGTTGATCTTAATCTTTTTGTTTAGGAAAACTCTGAAGCAGCCAATAAAATTTGATTTAAAAATTTGAGATAATAGGAAGTAGGCGGTATACAGCTTTTTATGAATAACTTTTACTATACTGCCTCTATTTCTTCTTCTCTGAATTTTTAATTTCAATTTTATTGGCTGCTTGTGAATTGCCCTATACAAAGGATATTAAAATCAACTGCAATTTTTCAGTTTGCAATTTACGAAACCATATACTTATTTTATTTTATACTTTTTAGTGCGAACCAAGCTTTTAGATATAGTCTTTAGAATTGTTTGACAAGCATTTCTTTACATTTCATCACAGCTCTTAAACGGTACTTTTAATGCATTTATAATTAAATGCAAATAACCTGGAAAAAGTGCTTTTTTTCAATTATTTATTTTTTAAAGTTTAATAGCGAGTTTTATTTTCAAGCGCATTATTATATGTTTTCCAGATGCATACTATAATAATTTAATACAAAAAAGAATGTTATTTAACCAGGGATGCCCGATGAGAGGTCAAAGAAGGTCACTATGACCTCCCAAAAATTAATTGTTTAGCAAACTTTGTCTGAAGAATCGGAAATTTCCTTAAAAGTACGTAATGGTGCACACTTGTATTTTATCATTCTGTAAAATTTGGGCCTCCATTTCACAAATTGAGAATTTTCCTTGATGGGGAGGGGGTGGGCGCCGAGCCGAGGTCTTGCCCTTGTTCAAAAATGACCTAGTTACGTCCCTGAAACTGCTTTTATGTCATAGCACATAAACTCAAAATAAAGTCAAGATCCCAGAGGAGAATGTAATAAGCCTAGAGGAGAAACATTTTCATTTAAACAGCTATTAATTCTTGCGAAGTGCATATCGGTCTTAACAAAAGCAGACTTAACCTAGTAAATATTTTTTTAAAAAAATGCTAATTTTATTCTCTTTGATAACTATGAATTTAATATTTCATCACTTTGTTCAAAAGGTTTTATAATAATTTGTTTTGAATTTAGTTGCATACTTTAAAATGGTTCAAAAGAAAGAAAAAAAAGGAAAAAGAAAAGCTTTGGTTTTCATGAAATATGTTTTCCCTCTAACGTATAATTATCCTAATCTAAGGGAACATAAAAATTAAAAGAATTAACTTTCCATTGATCAGGCATATAATGATATAATTAATAAAATTTTATAAGTTGTAGGGCTCGGGACGGAAATGTGACGAGCCACAAGGAGTAGTGACTTTTGGATCAAAATTTTTGTTTCTCATAACTAATATTGAATTAAACATTACAATAGATTATATTATTTTAAACATATATCTGGTTTTTGTATTGCAGAATGTAAAATGTATAATACCTTTGAAAAATTCTACAAATACTTTTATAAGCTGGAAATGGACCTAGTGAAAATTCACATCATGTATCATATCACATTCTTGCCCCGAGCCCTTCAATTGCAATCGTGAAACAACAAAATTAGTATTACAACGCTTGTTTATGGTGTTTACTTGCATAAGAATGCATCTGTTTCAGATTTCCTGTAGTACCTCCTCCCCCCCCCCCCATGGGCGCCCATATGCAAAACTTTATGCAGGAGGGGGCTTAAATATTTTCCCCATGGTTTAGCAAGATATTTTCCACATGGAAACCGATTTCAATACAGATTAAAGTTATTAAATTTTGGCATTTTTAATAAATTGGCATAATTAATTTTTGGCTTATTCAAAAATGGCTGGAGAAGAAATGTTTTTACATTTTGCAAAGGAAAAAAGTACTAAAAGCAAGGAAGTTCTAATTTCTAAGGTGCTGGAGCTTGAGCCCCCACTTGTTCCCCATATCGGCGCCTCCCCCCCCCCCATGGGCCGATTGATTTGAAAAATCCCAGGGCCGAATTTCCTTCCCAGTCCGCCCCTGTCGCATACATATGTTGTGCGTAATGGATTACTGGGAGTATACCCTCAGACATTGGCGTCGTCAGCTGAAATTTATTAGGGGGGACCATTCTGACTCTGTCATTTTCAAGTTGCATTAAGAAAAATTCGTGTGTGTATATATATATATATATATATACAGTTGGCACTTTTTTAAACGACTTTTAACACTACAGTGGGCCATCTGGGACCGTGAAGAGCCGTCGTTAAACAGAGAGCCAACTGTATATATAATGGGTTTACATTTAATACGATACTTTTAAACGGGTACATCTTGATTTACATAATTACACAATAAGAAAAATAATTAAATACTAACAAATACATTTTTTCTAGACTGCACATGGGATACAAATATCCGTGCTATTTTTTTTTTTTGATCAATTTCGTCCAAGATGTTTTTGTGAACTTAGCATAAAGCAACATGATTCAACCGCTTTTGTGTCATAGTCGACCTTAGATATAATTTCAGCTTTCTCAGCGCACTGAAGCTTCTTTCAACTTTACACGACGAAGGGCGGCACACCAAGAATAGCCGCACCAAATTTTCAACATTTTGAAACAGTGGACAGTTGAATTAACCGTTCTATATGAATGAAATCTTCAAAAACGAAATCCAACTTTATTGAATCAGTCGCTTTATGGAATCAAAGCTGTTTAGAACAAAATGTGACTCATATAAGCCGCGACAACTGTATAATTAAATTTTTATATTACATAGTGATAAACCCTGTTGCTCTAAGTTCTTGGCACAAGTTGGATTCGAAGGAGTTTAATTTGATGTTTTTTAATTAAAATATTAAAGTATATAATTCACCGTTATGACATACACGAACCTACGAAAAACACAACTACAGAAATAAAATAAGACACAAATAATTAAGCTCTCATAATATCATATTTTAATAATGCTACCTTTTAAAGTTTTTTCTTAATTTTTTCAGGTTTTTTGTAACAAATGCACCAAAATTTTGCTTTTTTGTTGAATCATCCATACACTCAATGCATATGAAACCAAAAAACAGCAAAAACCATGCCCATGTAAATACATTAATTTCTGATTTCTCAAAGTCAGCAGGGAAAGTGCCCCTCCTGATCCTCTTTAAGCGACAGTCCTGCCTTGAGAGGCACACCCCACAGATTAAGTACTGGCCTACACAGAGAACAAACAGCATTTGGTGTATAATTGAATTCTGATCAGCGGACGATGGGAAAGAGATAGAGAAATGAACTGCTTTTTTCTGACACGTGACTATCAGTTTTAAAATGGGTTATTTCAATAAAATTTGTTCAGTAAAGCAGGATTATTAATGGATAATTTTCTGTTAAGCTTTAATAACTAAAAGGAATATTATTTATTCCATTAAAATTTATAAAAGTTGAAACATTTCAAAAAAAAAAGAGAGAAAGTTGAACGCAAAAGCTCCGATAGGACTCACAATGTCAAAATATTGACTGTAAAGCATACCTGATTAGCAGGCATTCAGGGTCTACTCGATAAGAGGTCACTGTGAACTTTCATAAACTTTCCTTTCCCAGAAAATTTTGTCTGACAAGTCTTCAAATTTCGAGTAGTTTTTTGCGAAATATTGCATTAAAAAGATATTCTCATTAGATGTAGTGATGTGGGTAATTAGGAATTTCATTCGGAAAATCGAGAAGTAACCCCATCTGAATAGTATAAAATTGGGGAGCCTCTGCATGTATTACACTAAACAGAATGATACTTACCTATCACGGTCTTTTGATTTTTTGAAGATGGTTCCGTGGATGTTGATGATGATTCAGTTGTTAAAAATTGCTCAGGTTCATTTGATGTAAAACGTTTGCTACATTTTCCCGTTTCAAGCCACCTCTCCATAGCCGCAATCGAATATGTAAAAAAAAGTATTTTTACCAAAATAGGAGCGCTCTTCAGGTCACCTCCCCTCAAGGAGACCAAAAGACCACATGAAATTATCTTTATTTTTGTCGGAACGTCCTTTTATTTTTGTCTTTTTTTTTTTTTTTTCTGGTCATCTTGCGCTTTTTTTTTTGTTGGTCTATCGGAAGTGACATCACAGTATCCAACGTTATGCTGGCTTACGATTTGCTTTTAAAATTGCACGTTAATTTTTAGACTCCTCCTCTTTTTTTTTTCTGTAACGTAACGCTTTTTTGGTCAAATTTGAGATGCCGCAAACACATTTGAGAAACCGGGCTTCGGTAAGGTACTTTGAAGCCACGTGTTGAATAATGTCAAACACATGACACGTCTCCTTTCCCTTTCTACCCCAAACTTAACCTTTGACCAGCAAAGTGGTCTTCTAAATTTTTGTGCATCCTTTGGCCAGGGTGTTGTTGCCAGCTGCAAAAAACCGCCAAAGAGGTCTGGTGTCTCATTTTGTTTGGGTAACATCGGGGTCGCTATAAATTGAAACGAAGCGGCGAAACAAACACTGCAAAATTTGAAACAGAAACCTGGAAGCGCCGAGAAACGAGATAAGAGAGAAAGGGGCAGAAACTCAGATCCCCGTCTGACTTCTGTTGACTTATTAGCACGAGAGTCGTAAAAAAGGGGGGGGGGTTGTCCATATACGCTGGAGACTCGACTATGGATGGTTGACATTGCACTCGGGAGAAGGTGTCCCCTTTCTAGCATCTTCCACTGAAGCTAGTGTGCGCAGAGAGCAGAGCAATGGTTTGTCAATGGAGTTCACTTTCCGACTTTCCGTTCACTATACACATCACCTATTTTGTTTGTTTTTTAGTTCATTTTTTTTTCGATGTTCATTTTGTTTTATTTGATATGAATTAAACATGGTAAATTATGTATTATGCAACTGTTTAAAGTCTTCAAAGCAAAAATAATTTCCCCAAAATAATGAATTTCATCTTGACAATTATCGAGGGGGTCCGATTTTCAAATATTGAGGGGGGTCTGGTCCTCAAATATTGGGGGGGTCCGGACCCCTTAAACCCCCCCCCCTCGGCCACGACGCCCATGCCCTCAGAAAAATTGATGGGAACATCACTGATGCCACATACTGTGTCACCACCAGAATTATAGTACTACTGTGTGAGTTCAATTACTTAAAACCAGGGCTGCGAAGTTGGAAGGAAAATGGCCGACTCCGACCCCGACTCCTGGATTTTGAAACGTCCGACTCCAACTCCAGATTTTTTTAAAAAATTTAAAAAAATTTTTTAATTGTATTTTTTCCACTCCCTCTCTCCCTTCAGGGGAAGGGGGAAAGCCTCTAAACAAAGATTGAAATATTAATTCCTTTTTATGAAAATTTCGCATTTTGTTTTTTATTGTAAACCCAAGACGCATACAATGTTAGAAATTCAATTTAAAAATGAAATTTTCCAATAGTTACAAGTTTAAAAGTGAAATGACTTAAAAATCCCTTTTAAAAAATTTGAAAAGGATTATCTGTAATTTGCCCCCCTTTAATGTTTAACAAATAGATATTGATCAAATCATGTGCTTTAAATTTTTGGAAGCTGTAACTTGAGAGAAAAAAAGCTTTTCTTCTAAATCCAAGTTCTTGAGAGGGGGTGGTTTGCCCTGGGTGATACCCATCTGGTAGATGACACCCAAAGTTAATTTCAGAGTTTATAAAAAATATAAATATTTTAATTCTGAAAATTTTTGCGAATATATTTTAAATTATATTTCATTAATAAAATTTCAACGAAAATAGGGCACATATACGTCAGGAGCTAATTTTACACAAAATGCGGCGCTATACAAATTTGTATGAATAGCTTTTACTATACCTTTTCTTCTTCGCTAAATTTTTAATTTAAATTTTACAGGCTGCTTTAGAATTAACCTTAATATGAAGATTTTAAGATTAACTGCAATTATTGAATGTTGTAATCAAGAAATTATTTACACTTACTTTGTTCCATACTTTTTAGTGAGAACCAAGCTTATAGAAATAGTCTTAATGAAGAAAAAAACATTACATTATTTCATCGAATCTTTTGGATTCATGCTTTCGCGCCAGAACTTCTTTGAATTTGCCGATCACCCTTAAACGTTTCAACCTTAGCTACGGGCCTCGACTTACTAATTTGTTACGTTTCTTTTACTATTTTATAACTGAGATCGAACAAAACACTATTTCTATTTTTATTTGAAAGTGATTACTCGAAAATGTTAGGCAACAAAACCGTTTGCTGACAGTTGCTATTAGTTAAGTTAAAAAGCAAGCAAACTAGGGTACGGCTACAGAAAGTTCAGTAAGCACTCAAGCTAGCTGATTGCCATAATGGCAGTTATTTTCTCATTAGTATCTTTTTATACATGTAATGAACCAATTGGTAGTCAGTTTTTAAAAAATGTAAGGAGAGTCAGTGAAAAGGAAAGAAAAAAAGAAACCCGGATTCGGCATGTTTTCTAACGACTCCGACTCCTTTACCCCAAAATCAGTCGGATTCGGACTCTTCGACTCTGACTCCGACTCCACAGCCCTGCTTAAAACTGCAATCAAGCAAAAAATGCACTTTTTTTTGGATAATGTTTTTGCATGTTTTTGGGCAAGTTTCATAAATTAATGTACAAAGAGTATGTTTGTATGTGTTGAAAATTTGTGTGTGTAGATTATCACTATAGTCCATAAATTAACTACTTAAGCTGTCGATCAAGTAAGAACTACTCATTCATGTCCAGACATTTCTAAGTTATCAAAATTAAAATAATTATTTTAAACTTGAAATATGTTTTTCCAGTATAATATATTATATAGAGCACAATATACGTAATTTAAGAAAATGCAATAAAGTTTTCACATTTTTTATTTCCATTTTAGTGTGTGAATTAGCTTAAAAAATTACTCAATTTCAAAGACCTGTATCTTTTTTACAAACCAAATACACAAAACAATATATATAACATGTATAGTACTTGAATGGAATATTTTCAATTGCCCAAGAAATTTTATTTCTAATTCCATCCGCTTTTGGTTTACAGGCATCTAAAAATGTCACTTTTGTAATTTTTCAATTTTTGAGGAGCTGTAATCTACAAAGGGTGAACAAACACACAGCAACAGTTACATATTCTTATTAGCGTGGTTCCAGTGATTAGTTTTTGCCATATTTCATTTTGTGTTTCCGTCCCCTATGCGAATTATCCCCCTTTGAAATGAGTAAAATTTTTAAATTTGACCTTGAACTTTAACCTGTTGCCATTATTTTAATTTTTAAGTTACAGCCACGTAACTCAGCATGTAAGACTATCACCTTATGCACTTCAACATCAAAGCGTAAAATTAACTGCCATAAATGTAATTCAAACAGATTTTGGCCAAAATCCAAAGGTCTGAAAGTCCCATTCTTGACTACGAAAACCTCTTTTGATGACCTCTAAAAAATCAAAGGTCCAATTAGAGAAAAAATAAAAGTGGTTTTAAACATCTTCCAAATGCAACTTTTAGGGATATGAGTTTCAAAAAAATTAGAAAAATGGTCGAGCGCACCCATCCGTCGAACCTGTATGGATTGACCCAGCTATCACTCACATTCCTTATACTTGAGGCCTTGTTGTGTGCAAATATAAAATTAAATACAGAAGTTTTGAAATGTGATTGTAAATATTTTGATAGTTATTATGGTGAATGAATTTCTAAAATATTTTTCTCAGATTCACATTGCATAAATAATGGTGCATTTAAGCTTAAGAAAATCCATTATTGTGTTACACAGTGTGTAATTTTATGGAGTTTAAAGCTTTTTCCCCTTTCATTGTTGCTTCAGTTATGTTTTAAACCTTTCTCTAAATAATTATTTAATATTAATTGCCCCACACAAAATAAGATTTACTCTGATAGTTTTCTTCATTTTCTTCCTCAAACGAATTACCTTACATTTCCCAAGTGTAAGTCAAGCCTTTAATTTCTTAAATAGAATTTTGGAAGAATCACATTTCTCTGATGAGCTTTTCTTATATTTCAACAAATCTTCGCAAGCTTGGAATCTGAATATATTTATAACTCTGATGTGAATGCTATGTCATGTTTTCAATTAATTGAAATTTATGAATATTGAGATTCTGAACAAAAATCTATATTTTGATAGCTTTCAATAATCAATTTTGATCTTCAAGTTAAAATAATTGTATATTTGAGGGAACTTTAGAAATGTAATTGTATTGGCCTCCCACTCTTCATGTTTAAGTCAATCTATTTCTACGTAACTTTTTTAAAAAGTATTTGACTTATACACTTATATGCACGATATTGGATTTCTGCTGTAGTATAAAATAAAGGTGAATGTGAATTCAATTAATAAAATCTATTTCATTTCATAAAATATTCAGATAAGTGAAAAATGAGCTTTATGGTATGAAAGCTAAATGCTATAAGTAGATTTGTAGGGCATGCTTATGAAGTGCTTAATCTGCAAATCATTTTCTTCTATTATTAAACTTTTAATGAATTTATATCAAATACAGTCACATAACTACAATGATTGCAGAAATGACAATAGTTTATAGTGAATAAAATTGTTAACTTTTAATAATTTTCCACTTTCTTCATTATTAATTTACATATTATTTCATTGAATTAGGACCAAACACATTTGTCATATGCGCTACGAAGTGAAAAATTAGTTGAGCAATTAATTAACTGGTCTTGTTACTAAAAATGATTAAATTCAAAATTCTTTAGTTATTGTTTAGCATAGCTAATATTATGAATAATTAAATCATAAACGCTCACTAAAAGAAACTAAATTTCTAATGAAAATGTAGCTAAGAAAGAGAGTTAAGGAATTGAATTTTTTTATAATTGCATGCTAAAACTGAAAGTAAGTGTTGCATTTCAAAATCAATTGTTTAAAAAAATGAACTCAAAAGAAATTTATAAACAGTTGCTTTTAGGTTTATACTGTTGTCATTTGTTTATTTATTCTGGAACATGTTTGTTATTATTGAATTTTAAATGTATTTTGAAAACTGAAACAGTTTGCTTGAAATTTAGGTTGATACCCATGTGCATGCTGCTTCTTGTATGAACCAAAAGCATTTGTTACGCTATATTAAAAAGTCTATGAAAACTCATGCTGATGATGTGGTACGGATTTGCAATGGAAAGCCTATGACTCTCAAACAGGTTAATATTTTCAATATTGGTGTATACCAAAAAAACATTCACACAAACATTTTTATTGTTTTCAGATTGAAATTCAATATTCTGTTCCCTATTAATATTATTAAACCATTTTTAGCCTACTTTCTGGGAAAAAGTAAAAAAAAAGAAGAAAAAAATCATGAAAGAAGGCTTAATGCATCTTTAAAATATTGATTAAAAAATCAAAAATAGGTAAAATAATAAATAAATAAATATCAAAAAAATTAAAAAATAGAAAGTAGGGTTTTGGGGGAAATGGGTGTCTGTCTGTCTATCTACAAAAAAGCAAAAATATGTTCTCCCTAATGATACTAACAAAAAGAATATTGAAAGTAACTAATTTCAGTAACAGTGAATTGAAAACAGGTTACTTTTCTTGAATAAAATGTTTAAAAAATCAGTATTTACACTCTGCAACTAACCCATTAAAAACAAGTGTTTTAACTATAGAATTATGAAATATGAGCTTTTGAATTATTTTTGTTTAAAATTTATGACATCATAGTTTAATCCAGGAAAAAATTTCCCCACTTTGTTTTGCCTAAAGTTTACATGCATGCTACACAAAAGCAAATGAACTCAGACTCACAAAAATACTAGAACATATTACAACGGAAAAAAAATAATTTGAATTTTGACATCTTGAATTCAAATTATGTTTTTTGCAATCACGAGTGTGTGTATGTAGGCGTGTGGGGGGGGGGGGGGTATGTGTTTTTGTGTGTAGGGGTATGTGTATGTGTGTAGGCATGTGTGTTTGCGTCTGTGTGCAGGCATAAGTGTGTGGGTAGTTGTGTGTATGAATGTGTGTGGGGGAGGGGGTTATGTATATGTGTGTGTAGGCATATGTGTTTGTGTCTGTGTGCAGGCATGAATGTGTGGGTAGTTGTGTATGTGTAGGTGTCTGTATGTATGTATGCGTGTGTGTACGTGTGTGTATGTGTTTGTGTATGTGTGTTTGTGTATGTATGTGTGTGTATGTGTGTGTGCATGCGTGTATGTATGAGTGTAAGTATAGGATATTGACGCAACCCTGGAGATGGCTTTCACTATAGGAGCAGCATCGTGAGGAGCCGGTCGATGGTGATGATGCAGAAGGTGGCGGTGGGAAAATAAAATCATAGGAACATCAAAACAGTCAAATGAAAGCAATAAGCAATCGTGATTGCTCAAAAAAAACTTCAATGTTCCCAAAATTTCAGTCCTCCTGTAAGATTCTAAGAAATAATAAATTTTCAGCAACCTTAGCTTAAAGATGGCAATTTGTATGTCAAATCTCATCTGCCATTTTGGAGCTTTTTTTTTTTTTTGGAGGGTTCCCTGAAACTTGAATGCCGAAAATTTGCATAGTTTAGTTTCAAAAGCATGTCTGCCCTATTATAAAAATTAATCCTTATCAGACATGGTCGGGGGGGGGGGGGGGGGGATTTAAAAAATCAAATCAGTTGACATGAAATGACTCTTATATAGTATGTCTGTGTGTGTAAAGAAGCACTATTAGGTATTATATTTTTCTATTTTTCTAATAAACTTATATTAGCTTACTTATTGTATCATATTTGTCCTAAATTTCATTGTAATTTTATTAGTGTTGCTAATGAGTATTCAATAAAAATTATGTATTTTATCAGGTCTTTGAAACTTTGAATGTTACTACTTATGACATGAGTGTAGATATGCTTGATGTTCATGCTGTAAGTATTTAGTTTCACTTCTGTTTCCTAAAACTAAGCTGCACCAATAGTTGCCGTGAAGTTGCTTGTGATGTTTTGCTTTTGTTTAATGCATTAAGTGATATTTTTTAAATAACTTTTATGTATATTTCTGAGAGATTTTATGCGATTCTAGTATCCCTAAACGAGAATGCTTATTAAATCTTCAGTTGCTGAAAGTATGTTACTAGTTAGAGTTATCTCATTCTCAAAATAGTTCTCTCATTCACATTACTTTTTCATTTTTCAATCTCTACTTGTTACCTAGCTTTTACTTATACTTCAGATTGTAAAGTTGGAATGATTTAACTGCAAAGTTTAACTATGACAGCATATAAAAATCTCTACTGTGGTTCAGTTTAGGGATACAACTAGAGGAATTTGAGTTTGGGAGTTAAAACATCCAAGGAATTCTGGTTTCGACCCATATTATCCTCTCTTGTGAGCACCACTGACTAAAACCTAAAGCACTGCTGACATGATGCCTCATCTCATGGTAGCTCCTAAAGCCTACTGCATGTGTCCAAACAGTTTTATGAATTTTTCAAGTTAAATTCTAAATTACATCAGTTTCTGGAAAATTGACTTATTTTTGTGTCGAAAAATTTCTTTTCCAATTCTAAGTCTGCTGGAAGAAACTAAAGTAGCAGTATGGATAAATTTTATTTCAAGATTTCTGCATGAAATCAGAACTTGCTTGCAACTTATTGGTGGGAGCAGGGGCGGGGGCTGCACGGGGGGGTTGGGGTAAGGGACACCTGTTGGCCCGGGTCAGAACCTGAAGTGCTCCCAATATTTTTAAAACTAGGCATGAAATATAAGGGCGAACAATATTGAGGGGGGGCCCAGAAAAGTCATTTGTGATGGACCCCAAAATTTCTGTCCACGCCCCTGAGGAGGGGTGTATTTTTTACCAAGGCCAAACTGATACAAAATATGCTTCTGATTTTATAGATTTTAGGTCTTATTTGAATGGACACATTATGTGAAGTTTTATTTTCTTATTCTTTTCTGAAAGAAGTAATAAAAGGTAGTTGGTAAGAATGTGACGGCCAGTGCCGGATCTACGATTTCCTGAGTCGGGGATCTCTGGGACAAATCTTAAAACTGCCACCCCTACCCATCTTCCATCAAGTTTTTATGTCAAGTTTTAATGAAAAAAACACTGAAGCAAGGTAAATTGCTGGGCCCCGCCTTGCTCGCCTTAGATCTGACCCTGGTCACAGTTGTGCTTGTGCCATTTGAACAGTTTTGCTGCAAGGAAGATTTATTGTACAAATTTCTTTATACTCAATTGTAGAGGAGTTAGCATTCTCCCAAATTCTGCCATTATGTGTGTACATACTTATGCCCAAGTAAATATGAAGTACTTTTAACTAACCCATGTTTTAAATTGTTTTTTGAATTCTATTATTAAATTTGAAAATTTTCAATTGATATTTTCTTTTTCAGGATAGGAATACTTTTCATCGCTTTGATAAATTTAATGCAAAATATAATCCAATTGGAGAAAGTTGCCTCAGAGAAATTTATCTCAAAAGTGATAATTATGTTGATGGCAAATACTTTGCAGCAATTCTAAAAGTTAGTATATTTAAACTAATTTCTGAATCTTTTGATTAGTGAATTATGTTGCTGTTTTTTTAAATAATATTGGGTTTATTCTTTGAGTAATATGTGAATCTAACATATTGAATGTAGTATTGGTGGACTTTTAATATTTTGATCAGATCGAAAATCTGGTGCCTGTGTGATATGCATGCAGCAATCATATTTAACTATGTGATGCATTTTAATTTTTAAAATCATGTGTTTTTATTATACAGGAAGTAATTAGTGACTTAGAGGAAAGTAAATATCAGAATGCTGAACCACGTTTGTCTATTTATGGTCGAAAAAAAGAAGAATGGGATAAGCTATCAAAATGGGCATACAAGTATGATTTATATTCTGATAATGTCAGATGGCTCATACAAATTCCACGTTTATAGTAAGTGATTATTCATATTTTGCAGTGTTTTTTAATACTGTTTTGATACTGGAGGTAACACATGATTGATTAGATATGCAAAAGTAAATTGAATAAAAATGATAATATTGGAAGCAAATGTTGGGCTTATGCTCTGAGATATTTTCATTGTTATTCTGGGAAAGTTTTCCTGGAAATCTTCTTTCAAATCTTAGAAGTAAAATAATAATACAGTAGTGCCTGTTTATAACAAAATGTAAGGGACCATATTGAAATTTTTATTATAGCCTTATCATTTCATTATAAAACGTTAAATAATAATAGTGTTTCCCTCAGACCAAAAAAGGGACAGGTGCTTTCAGATAAAAGGGCACTTTAATCAATTAGCATGGCACTTTTTAATGAAATTTTGCCACAGAAAAAGTTTTTTTTTTCTTTTTGTATACTATGTGCATACAAAACACAAGTATTATTCAATAGTATTTTCTTCTATTGAATAATACTTGTGCATGAAAAATTTTTTTAGTGTTTAATTTTAAAAAATATGCTAAAATCTGAGAAAATTCAGATTTTTAATTTGAATCAAATTTTAGTGGATAAGGGAAGCAATGGAATTTTGTTTCAAAGCAAGGTTTTTTGTGATAAACCTATGTTAAAACTTTAAAAGTGCAAGGAGGGCACAGTGCTCTCCTAAAAATGCTAAGGGGGGGGGGATACTACACATGAAGGGGAATTTAAGCTATTACAATACAGTTATAAATTTACTGAATGCTTCACTATAAATGGTTGTGACAATATCTTGAATGTTTAATCTTAAAATTCACAAATAATACATTTAACTTCCCTAAACTTTTCCACGTCTGACATGCTTAATGAGACCCTCTCACAAACCATATACAGGTTTTTACGTTTTGGAGTTTATAACATCTATCCTCTGTGTGCAATTATGTCAAATAAAAGAAAATGTTGCCGGATCAGTTGTACATAAATTGTATTTTTGGTATAATCATGTTAATATGCTAATTTCCATTGCGTCTCTGTATTTTGAACCAGTTAATGATTTTGCTGCTATCTTCTTTTTTGATTTGACATTATTATTATGTGTTTATAAAAAAAAATTCCGTTTTCTAGGCCTAAATTGACCATTTTCTAAACTTCTTGCTTACTTAGTTTGTTAAGATACACTAAGTGTCCAAAAAAAAGTCACGGTCGAACTTTAAACGTTCCAATTTTGGAAGAAGGTGATTCGATGAGTATTACAGATATTTGCATAAATCTTTGCTCGAGGCAAGCTTAAAATTCGGGCGTTGCACTAGAAGACTGTTCAGTTCGAAGTAAGCATGGCTGGAATCGGTAGTTGTGTTCGAGGAAGTGATGTAACAGAGTTCAAAAAGGGGCAAATTGTTGGCCTGTACCAAAGTGGGACAAAATGCAAAGACATAGTTGAAATTGGTGGTATAGGATTGCGAACTGTTCAACGCATTATTAAAAGGTGGAAAGATGGCGGAGATGCTACCTGTTCGCGACATCTTTGTGGTCGTAAATCCATTCTGGACGAACGTGACCGGCGTTCTCTTAAGCGAACAGTGAAGAAAAATCGCAAGAAATCGACCATTCAACTCACAGCACTCTTCAACGAGGGAAGTAAAACAACTTCCAAGTGCATAATGCGATGAGAACTTCAAAAATCGGGACTAAGAAGTCAGTGCCATTAATCGAAGAAAGAGACCGCAATTTGTAAAAGAGCATAAAAATTTTACTGTTAATGATTGGGGAAAGGTCCATGTGGGTCCGATGAGTCAAGATTTACGCTCTTTCAAAATGACGGATGCGTTAGGGTTCGAAGAGAACCACGCGAAGCAATAGGCCCTACATGTCTCGTTCCCACTGTGCACTCTTTCGGAGGCAGTGTAATGATCTGGGGTTGTTTCTGTTCATCTGCACTAGGCTCTGCTGCATTGTGCACCAACCAAATGAAGTCTTCACAGTACTTAAACATCTTGGATGATCATGTTGTGCCATCTATGGACTTTTTATTTTCCTGACGGTAGTGGTGTATTCCAAGATGATAACGCCAGAGTACACCAGGCTACAATTGTTAAATCTTGGTTCGATGAGCACGATGCATCATTTCAACACATGATTTGGCCACCATAAAGTCCAGACCTCCATCCAATTGAGAATCTGTGGGACGTATTCGAAAAGGATTTAAGATCACACATCACACTTCCTTCATCTATCGAACGTTAAGGAGACCTCTTGATGGAGTTGTGGGCAAAAATAAAAACAGATACTCTACAAAAGCTCACTCAAGCAATGCCACAGCGTATGAAAGCTGTAACACGCGCAAAAGGTGGTCCAACCAAATATTAAGGCATGTGACTTTTTTTTTGGACACATAGTGTATTTATGCACATTGTTATGCTCTATTTTCTATACACTGAAAAAGAGGTTCCATATTACTCTGAAATACATGCAGATAGTTTTAATTGAAATATGTGTGTTACCCATTGTTTCACTTTATGCTACAGATGGCACAAAGCTTATCATTTCCAATCATTATGGCAGTCCTTGCTAACTTAACCAACTCTATATCTCTTAAGAATGACTAAATCTAACCCACTTCAATCTCTACTAATAATAAAGCTGAAAATCTCTCTGTCTGGATTTCTGTCCGGATCTCTGTGACGCACATAGCGCCTAAACCGTTTGGCCGATTTTCACGAAATTTGGCACGGAATTAGTTAGTAGCATGGGGGTGTGCACCTGGAAGCGATTTTTCGAAAATTCAATTTTGTTCTTTTTCTATTCCATTTTTAAAAACATTTTACCCCGTAAATTATAATAACGTGGAAGAGTAAATTACGAAATTATCATAACGTGGAACTGTAACATGGGCGAGCAAATGAACATGGCAAATTGGCAAGAAATTCATCATCCATTATTTGTAAATAAATATACAGGGGAACCAAATGACCTTTTAATTTTTCTACTACGGGCAAAGCCGTGCGGGTACCGCTAGTAGAATATAAAACTTTCCTAAAACACCATTTCTGCCCCATTTCGTCAAAATATATGTATCTTTGTAAAAAATTTAATGCTTTG
Source organism: Uloborus diversus (assembly GCF_026930045.1). Taxonomy (NCBI): domain Eukaryota; kingdom Metazoa; phylum Arthropoda; class Arachnida; order Araneae; family Uloboridae; genus Uloborus; species Uloborus diversus. The sequence continues at coordinate 223,508,342 of NC_072731.1, forward strand.
GAGATTTTTAATTTTTTATATTTTTTTTTGCTATATTGGATGATTTGAGTAAAATTTCAGAAATTTTCAACGTTTTTATTATAATAATTTTTTTTAAAAAGTTAGTTGAATGCTATTCTAAATTTTATATTTTCAGTAAATTTGTATGAATTTTGATTTCCAATCTAAAATTTCACAACTTTTTTTTAGTGATATTTATCGGTCAAACAACTTAGTGCAAAATTTTCAACAGATTTTGGAAAATTTATTTTTACCTCTCTTTGAAGTAACATGCAAACCATCGAGTCACCCGGAACTGCATTTGTTTCTCCAGTATGTAAGTATGAACTTAAATTATGCAAATATCATTACCCTGGATTCATTGCTTTAGTGCAGGGGTTGGCAACCTTTTGTCAAGAGTGGGCCTCAATAGAAGAAAGGAAAGGAGATCTGGGCCGGATGGAGTTTAATGAACAATTAGTATCATTCAATTACGTAATTCGAATAATAAATAATCCTCTTTATTATTACATTTTTTTCAATACATAGAAAAGAAATGAATTTAGTATTGTAAAAAGGAAAAAAATGAAGAAAATAATGTTATTGAGTGGACTTAAGCAGATTTTTTTTTCTAGAGATAAGTTCAGTTTTGATTAATAAGTAAACTAAAAATTAATAGAGCAGCGCTGTTTAGTGACTTGAACTGTATCTAGTCAAGTACTTATAAATAATAATTTGTTTACATTATTCCTCGATGGATGAAAAATAAGATGCATTTTCTAAACTAAAGAATTTCTCTACATTTTGTTTAGTTTTTATCTGACATTTTTCTCCCTTTTCATAAGCAGATCAGATAAACATATAATGTGGACGTTATGTAGCCTGCGGCGTTAGACATCCAACTCTTTCTCTTATGTATGTTATGTTTAATTTGAGCACACAATTGTATTCAACAATAAGATTAATTAGATAGAACAATAGAATATTTTACGTGATTTCTGGTTTCTTTCAATTTTGTTTCCGTATGGTTCCATTTGTTGTGTCTATACAAATAATTTCAGTAAATGTTGTATACTGTTTATTTAAGTACACAAATGCATGAATGACTAAAAGTCTTAGTCTAACTAAATAAAAATTGCTGTTTAAAAAGTAATTAGGTATTATTGTTCTTGCATACTTTAATATTCAATCCTTTTAAGTGTTTCAACTATACTTCTGAAAAAAAAAAAAAAAAAAAAACTATCGAAAGATCAATTTTTAAATCAGAATCTTTTCATTTAATTTTTGTAAAGTGACACACCATTAACAAATGGTTATTACTTGTAATTTAGTGTAAGCATATAATCCCCCCCCCCCTTTTCACTATGCCATTTTATTTTATCATTTAAACCATTTAAACTTTCCATTGATGAGACTTTATTTTTATCTCTTAACCCTCTATGACCTTCTGTTTATTTAAGGTGATTGGATTTGATTCAGTGGATGATGAATCTAAACCAGAAAATCCAGTTTTTGATAAAGATGTACCTACTCCCATGGAGTGGACTGACCCTGAAAATCCTCCGTATTCTTATTATCTCTATTATATGTATGCCAACATCTGTACTCTAAATCAACTTAGGAGGTATTTTGCAATAATTTATTACATTTTAATTTCAAGTTGATATGTATGTTTTTTTCTTTTCTTCTTTTTTTTACTGAGGTAGTATTTTGATTGACTTGTTTATCATATGCCCCCCGCCAGTTCTTAAACAGTGATTTTTTAAATGCATTATTTTTTTAGCTTCAAGCCTACACATAACAAGAAATTTTTACCATGTTCAACATTAATAAAAAAAAATATTACTCTGAAAAAAAAAGAGTTATCTCAATTATTCTAAAATGTTTTGTTGTATTTATCTTGCAAAAAATAAGTAATTGTTTATGATGTGTAATTTAAGAAATGTGTGTATTTTTTACAGAGCCAGAGGATTAAACACATTTTATCTTCGACCACATTGTGGAGAAGCTGGCCCAATACAGCATTTAACAACAGGTTATCTTCTGAGCGAAAATATTTCTCATGGTTTATTATTACGAAAGGTAATAGTTTTACAAAATTAAGTATATTTAATGATATTCCTTCTGTAAGTACAATTATTCTTTGAATGTACTGTTCAAATATATTATTATGTTAAAATATTAAAATTTTCTTTTGGACAAACAGATTAACTATAATTTAAACCTTCACATGTTATTCAGGACTCAATTAAGTACATTTACTTGGTAACTTATTTAAGATATTTTGACAGAGAAGCCAAAAAGATTTAACTTTGACCTTTTTTTTATGTTTTCCAATCTGAAATACTTTATCAAAACAATTGAACTCTTTTATATTTATTTATTTTTCAAAATTATGCATCTTTGACTTGCCAGCTGGCTTAACCTTCCGACACAAAATTTCTAGCACAATTTAAATCATGCTCTTTTTGCAAATTAAATATAATTTGTCTCTGTTTAAATTGCAATGAAATTTAATTTTTCATTTTTTGAGTTTGTTATCCAGATCAATTCATGCCATTTCTGATGAAAAAATAAAAAGACATGAACAATGCTCGTAAAATGTGCTGCTTACTCCCCTGTGTTAAAATACAAAGTAAAATTTTGCTAGGTCTTATGAAATTTTTTTTATTTATCATTGCATATTGAGTCCTGAATCTTGAGGGGTTAAAATCATTATTGTATCCACATCAGTGGCGGTTCGTGCCTTGAAAAAGTGAGGGGGCCAGATCCTGTGTGCACTAAACCCCCCCCCCCTCCCCAGTTTTTTGAAAAAAATTTTTTTTTTCTTTTTTTAATATATTTTTTTTTAATTTAAACTTTCTTAAAATAATTATGTGTGTTAAATAAATAAACAGAAATTTATTTTAAACACAGGACAAGCTACAAAATATTTAAACTACATACTAAGTAAATCCGGAAAGATACTATCATGTTTATGCCCATGATTGCCGGCAGGGTGGTGCACTTTCACCCCCTGACATTAAAAAATAAAATTTGATTAATCAGATAGGGAAAAGCTACAAAATACACAACGAAAATTATTAATCTCATGTCCAGTACGCCTCCCTTGCAGCACTGGTAAGGAGCTGCATTGGGGTGGGGGGGGGGGGGGGGCACTTTCACACCCTGGCTTTTCAAAGTAAAGAAATTTTTAAAAGCAATATTAATCGAAGATTTTTAATCCTAACATTATTTTTAATCTTTTAATAACTAATTATTTCGAACGAGTAAAATTAATTTTATTTTAAGCAAGGCTAAATTAGAAAAGTGTGAAAGTATTGTGGTTAGAGAAATATGTAAAAATTATAAATTAACTTTCACAAAGATTTGTGAAAATACATCTGAGTATTCGCTTTAAAATAAATAAAATACAAATAGATAAACTAAACTTAAAAAAACTAAAAATAAATGAATTAAAAATCTGGTAAAAAAATTCTTAGCGATTTACATATGGGCTTATGAATCTGCCGACGCCCATGGACCAGATTCAGAATTTTTATGCAGACAAAGAAAAATATAGTGAACTCTTTTTATTTTCTTCAAATTATTGATAACTTGTCACATTTCTACAAGAGCAGTAATTTAAAACAAGTAATAATTCCGATGTAACAATGGGAAGACATTTTTTGAATAAAAAAATAACCTTATAACGATAAATGCACATACAACACAACGCACAACAATGGCGCAACTAGAAAATAACTTTTAAGGTGAGGGGGCTGTAGCATACTAGAAAAAAAACCTCATCAATTTGATTGATTTGATTTGCTCATCAAAACTCTCAATTTTGAAACTTGTAGTTTTAAAAACGCAATTTTAGGTGATGTTAGGGAAAGAGCGGTACAGGGGACTTCGCGAAAATTTTTAGAAATTGAAGCCTTAAAATGCGGTCATAGGCCATATTTATTGACGTTAGGGTAAGGGATGGAGCTCCGGGCCTCTCCTTGATCTTTTTTTTTTTTTTTTTTGAAAAGTAAATACAAATCAATTTCTCATCTCCCTCCAATTTTTAGAAACTGCAGCTCCAAAAAACGCAGTTGTAGACGAACTTTGAAGATTTTTAAGGGGTCCTGGAGCTCTCCCCTGGAATTTTTTCCGTAATTGAAGTCCTAAAATCGGCCTAATGAAAAGAAAAAAATTCTTCGTATAATCCGCGGATATCACGAGTTCAAAAAAAAAAAAAAAAATGAAGTCTTGATTTAACATACAATTTTAGCAATCTAAATTAAAAATGTGTAGAAGTAATAACTTTTGAGGTACATTAAAAACTAGTATAAAAAATAACGATTTCTTCTCTAAATTGAAGTAACAGTTAGCTAATTACTTGAAGACGAAGAGCAAACGGCATAGTCTTGTGCAAATAAAGGCTTCTACCTTTACTGCTGTTTATTTTACATAACCTGAATTGCGTAAGAAGAACATTCAAGCTATGTAAAATAAGCAACATACAGGCAGGGTAACGGTCTTTACGAATCTTGCTGGTGTTGACTGGAAAAAAAAAACACACAGGTAATCCGCACGTCATTAATTTTACTTTTTCAACAGATATTCCGGGGATTATCAGCAAAAAAATACGGTACAGTCCATTTTTTTAAACTTCAAGCCCGTACACAAAAAAAAATAAATAAAAATAATAAAAATAATAATATGTAAAAAATTGTCTGAAAAAAGTGAGGGGGCCCGGGCCCCTCCCACGAGCCACCACTGATCCACGTTAAGTGAAAGAAATGTCTTTGAGCGTAATAAATGGTTTTAGAAATCTCACTTGTAAGCTGTACAGACGACTCCCGCTACAACGCGATTCGACTTACACGAAAAGGCTATAACGAGAATTTTTCACGAGTAACGAATTTTAGAGCTAATAGAAATTCCTCGTCGACAACACGAGTTTTTTTTGGAAGGAAGTATTGGCTTCGTTATTGGCTACTAAATATTGATTTCATGAATGTTATTACATCCCTTTAGCATCACTAATAGTGAAAGTTCTCACGCCAACCTAGTCTACATATCACTGTTAGTGCATCAAAAAACCACACGGCATCTTTCTTTTTCTTTTTTTTTTCATTCTAATTATTAAAGTTGATGAAATATAATGATACCTTAGTGCGCTGTTTCATCCAAAGTTTGAAGATGAAAAGAAATGAAAGTTTTTGCCAAAAAAAAAAAAAAAAAGGTTAACATTCTAGATATGCTTGAACAACTACAAAACGTCAATGGTAGCACGACATAAGCAAAAGCATGAGTGAATCTTCCATACGTACAATCAAAAGTCAAAACACAAAGATATCCATAAAAGCTCAGAACTTAGTTTCAATATTTAAGCTTGCAGAGTAGTGTCTAAGCAAAGTACATATGTATTATGAAAATGGAAGCTGCTCTTGTACTGTGGATTAAAAAGATTAGAAAGAGAGGCTGTTGCCATAAATGGAAATGTAAAAAAGAAAAGTCGAAGCAATTGTATTTAAAAATGTATTAAAAAAGAATAACGATCTGATCATTTAGCGTAAATCATCACCATCTTTATTTTGCAACTCATGAATATTATTACTGTATTTACTGCACAGTATTATTATAGTGCAGCATTTTGTTATTACTACATACTGTGTGTGCCGTGTTGTTTTATTTTATGTCTTTCTCTCCCATTGATCATTCATTTTGTGCATCTTAAAAGTATTTTATGTTGAGCAAAACGTTTATTTTTTATTTTTTAAAAACTGTAAAAGTTTAGTTCTTCATGTAAGAAACTGTAGTGTATAGTTGAGGAATGCTTTAAATCAGTTTAAGGGGTGTTTAACAGTGTCTAAAAGAACTTGGTATGTTTCCAAAAAAAATTGTATACGTACATTGTTCTACAACGCGAAATATCGACTTACACGAGGAGTCTTGGAACGCATCCTCGCGTAAGTCGGGACTCGACTGTATTGTTCCCATAAATATTGTTCCAACTATAAATGAATTGCCTTCCCCAAGCCTATCAACTATCAATCTATTTGGAGAATAATTTTACAAGAATTTTCTTGAATGAGGACCAAACTGAAAATAAAATGAAGTTTAAGCAAGAAAATATTAACCTTGTCAGTATTAAAATTAAATTGTAATTTCTTGAAAAAAAAGATAACTTTGTTTGTAAAAAAATCTTTTTTAAAATAAAAACTAATGCCATTTTGTGCAAAAATTTTTGGTGTGGGAACAAAGATATCTATGTTTTTTATTCTTTGCCATACATGACATTTTACTTTTCTATCATTGATGAAGTTTACTTTCTGCTCTTATTTAATTAACAGCAATTTGTGACACTTGACACATTATGGTATCTTTATCATTCAAGGAACTAAATGAATACAATATTGTTAATAATTGTAGTCTTATGCTTGAAATAGCTTATGACTTGGTACTTAAAATTAGATTACTTCATAATCTTTGTTCTTGAAGATAATTGGCATTTCTTTCGCAAAATAAAGTTTAAAAAGTTAAATAATAAAATACAAAATCTTTTTAAAAATAAACACAGACACACAATAAATGAGACTGTTATGGAACTCTACGAGGGTAAATAGTGAAATGGTGAAATTGTGAGACATGCATAATTAGTTTTTCACTAATTAAACTTCATTGGAAACAGGGTTATTAGTTATCTTAAAATCTGTTTGAAAAATTATCTGGAGCAGGATTGATTTTATGTTAATTGTAGTTTCTTTATTTTAATCATTTAAAAATCTTGAAAAATGAAAGTTGGTTGTATAGAAAATATTTTCTCTTGCTGTGTGTTCTGCATAACAAAACAGGTTTACTGCATAACTTATATTGAATGCTGGTTGCTGGGAGTAGATAAGTGTCTATGTAGGAGGCAGGTCAGTGTTTGGAAGTTTTAAATTTGCTTCCCTGTACAAATTATCATTGATATTCATACTATAGAAAAATATAAATTTTTGTAGCCAAGATTGGGCTACATTATTTTGGGCCATATTATTGCTTAAATTGTAATAGATTATTGTTTAATTGTAGAACAAAACAAATCTTACGATTTTGTCGCCTCTAATATTTTATTTTAACTCTTTAGGTTCCAGTTCTCCAGTACTTATATTACTTAGCTCAAGTAGGCATTGCAATGTCACCGCTGAGCAACAACTCTTTGTTTCTGAATTATCATAGAAACCCTCTGCCTGAATACTTAAGTAGGGGTTTGTGTGTATCTCTCTCTACTGATGATCCTTTACAGTTCCACTTTACTAAGGTCAGTTAAATTATTCGATTATCTTTTTATTTTTATTTTTTAATAATAAATACTTTTTAGAGTTGCTAGTATTTTATTTATCAATCTTTTTTTTAAACCATTTTTTACCAAAATTGTTGTAATTTTAAGATGTGTGTAAGTTTAATGAGTGTGTTGCATAATTAAACACAATCTAGAATTTGCTCATAATTATGCTTTGAATACTTCCTTAACAAACATTATTTTAAAAAGCTTTTGGAAAATCCTTATTTTTTCCTAAAAGTTTTGAAAATGCAAAACAATATGTAAGGAGTAGAAAATGCCGGTATATATAGAATGGAAAAATTTTCATTCTTTGAACAAGTGTTGCCTTATTTAGACTTGTAACAGGACACAATCTATTCAAATTGGTTATCCTCAGAGTCCAAACTGCTTTATTTGTGGGGAGCATGAAATCTCCCTACAAATAAAGCAGTGTTCCCCACTGTATTAGTTGTAGGGAGGCTTTTTACTATTAATAAAGCTGAAAGTCTCTCTGTCTGGATCTCTGTCTGTCTGTCTGGATATCTGTGACGGGCATAGTACCTAAACCATTCGACCGATTTTCACGAAATTTGGCACAGAATTAGTTTGTAGCATGGGGGGTGCACCTCGCAGCGATTTTTTGAAAACTCGATTTTGTTCTTTTTCTATTCCAATTTTAAGAACATTTACCCAAGCAAAATTATCATAAGATGGACGAGTAAATTATCAAGTTATCATAACGCGGAAAGGTAACATGGGCAAGCCAATTGGCGAGAAATTCATCATATATTACTTGTAAATATACAGGGGAACCAAAAGACCTTTTAATTTTCTACCACAGGTAAAGCCGTGCGGGTACCACTAGTCTTTATTTTTACTAATAATAAAGCTGAAAGTCTCTCTGTCTGGATCTCTCTCTCTCTGTCTGTCAGGATCTCGCTCTCTGTCTGTCTGGATCTCTCTGTCTGTCTGGATCTCTCTCTCTCTGTCTGTCTGGATCTCTCTCTCTCTCTGTCTGTCTGGATCTCTCTCTCTGTCTGTCTGGATCTCTCTCTCTCTGTCTGGCTGGATCTCTCTCTCTGTCTGTCTGGATCTCTCTCTCTGTCTGTCTGGATCTCTCTCTCTGTCTAGATTTTTGTCTGTCAGGATCTCTGTGACGCGCATAGCGCCTAGACCGTTCGGCTGGTTTTCATGAAATTTGGCACAAAGTTAGTTTGTAGCATGGGGGTGTGCACCTCGAAGCGATTTTTCGAAAATTCGATGTGGTTCTTTTTCTATTCCAATTTTAAGAACAAAATTATCATAAGATGGATGAGTAAATTACGAAATTATCATAACGTGGAACCGTAACCTGGGCACAAGCCAATTGGCGAGAAAATTCACCATACATTATTTGTAAATATACAGGTGAAACAAAAGACCTTTTAATTGTCTATTGCGGGTAGCACCAGTATTAAATAAAACCCCAACTTGAGTGCGCGGTACTTAATACTGTGCCCCGCACTATCAAGTAACTTTATCCGCCAGGTATTGTTGGGCTAGGGAGCTAATGAGGATCACAGAGAATCAACCTAATTGATTCATTTCCTGTTAACAGTTGACTTTTGTATTTCCTCCAAAGTTTATATGTATCACTCTTGTTTCATTTATCGTTTTATTTATTTTCATTTGTTTTCATAGCATATAATAGTGTATAAATGGATGGTTAAAGTAAGGTAATTTGAAAGCATGTAATCAAATGTTTTACAGATCCTTAATTCAAAATATCCTGCAGGTGTTATAAAAATACTAATTAAAATTAATTTCAGGGTGATTAAGATGAAAATTTACGTAGAAAGTTAAATGAGAAATGTTGCTTGTAAATTTGTACACTAAAGTAAAAGTACATCTTTTTTACAATCATTCAGTTGCTAAAAATAATAATAATAGTAATTGTTCCTTAACTTAATTACAAAAATTTTGTTCTATCCTGGTAAAGGAGCCACTTATAGAAGAATACAGTATTGCTGCACAGGTGCTGAAGCTTAGTAGCTGTGATATGTGCGAACTTGCTCGCAACAGTGTGCTTATGAGTGGTTTCCCAGATGAGGTATTCTTAAAGTCTTTTCTGCTAAATCTTTAAATATTGGACAAAAATTACTTTAAAATATTTACTGCTATACACCCAGACCTGTTTTTATGTGGTGGATAGGGACAGCATTAAAAAAAATGCATTGAAAAGAATGGTTCGATACTTCACGAGTAGCTTTAAAAAGTTGTTTTCGCAACACAGTTTAAAAAAAAAAATTATGCGATGGATAGGGACCGCATAAAAAAAGTTTCACGTAGAAAATAACCCAAAATTGTAATATTTAAACGAAATCAAAATAAGCCAAGTGATAATTTTTGGCAAGTAGTTGGACAAAATTTCCCAAATGAGGAAAATTTTGGGAGGTCACAGTGACTTCCCATCAGGCTGCCTATGTCGTCCCTTGGAAGATACTACCTCGCACTTGTTTTAAAAATAATTACGTCAATTGAATCCCAATCTGATTAAAATTTTTATATACTGCATGAAAAGAAGTCGCATAGAAAAGACTGCATAAAAACAGGTTTGGGTGTATATTTTTGCAAATGTCAAATTTATGTACAATCAGCTCTCGATATTTCAAAGTACTACTTTTAAAGAAACAACTTAAAATGTTAAATAACAACAAACAAGAGTTAAGCTCCTGTCCGAATTTATAAATTTTGCCCCCCCCCCCACTCTACAAAATCTGTAGGACCCCTCCTCAGAGGCCAGCATTGTATATTTGCAATGTTAATAAGTCTTAGTGCTGTTTTTTTTTTTTTTTTTTCAATTTCTTGGACCGTTGGGGGCTTGAGGACATGCCAACCGTACTGTGGGGTCTGCGGGTACGCAGATCCGGGCCTGGTTCAGCTCTTTCTCTTGGCGAAAGAGGTGGTGACCTGTCAATAAAACTCCTGCCATAACCACTAAGGAGTAAATAATAAACATGGCTGCAAGTATTCTTTTCCAAGACATTTGCAGGTCAAGTGGTTGGTTGGTTTCCCTATTAAAAATCAAACAAGCGAAAACAAATACAATAAATGTTAACATGATTGCTTGAAACTTCCAGATAAGCAGAGTGGACTTTGAGTTAACAAAAAAGTAACAACCTCCTTTTTGAAGTCGGTTGAAAAACAAAAAATTTCGACATAAGTGGAAAATTGAGTTAAGCGGATTTGAGATATCGAGAGTAGATTGTATATGAAATTTGTATGAGAATATTATTTGCATTGATGCCTTATTTTTGACCTAGTGGAAGAGATATTGGCTTGGTTCAAACTACACAAAGGAAGGTGTCGCAGGAAATGATATCAGTCGCACAAATGTCCCAGACATAAGAGTGTCATACAGATATGAAACTTTAGTAGAAGAACTGACTACAATATCATATTCTCGTTTATTGCAATCAAAAGCAGCAAATAATGTCAATCAGGATCAAGTCTCTTCAGTTTAAACACGCTGGACGACTTAAACATGTGAGTCTAGGAGTTGTTAACTAATTGTTATTGGTAAAAATGATAAAAGTTGAATTTATTTTTAAAAATATATTGGTGTGTGGGATGTGTTAGAATAGTTTTAATTTTTTCTTGGCAAAACATTATTATTATTTAATGTTATTTGAATCATTTTAAAATGGAAACCATTATGATAAGTACTCTTGAAAATTGTAATAATTTATCGGGTTTAAATTGCTAATTGTATCTCTCCTCTTTTCTTTTTTTTTCTTATATTTAAAGTCTAAGAAAAGATTGCCTATCTTTTATTTTTTATTATGCATTTCTTTTATGTTGAGCAAAATTCTTCTGCAGTTTATGTTCAAACTGTTTTACAGCATTTTTTGTAGCAGCATTATTCAATTACTAATTTTTGTGTACAACTGTGTACGTAAAATTTATCATTAGCATGCGACATAGTTCTAGTTTTTAAATATGTTGTAAGGTAAAATTAAAATTAATGATAAATTCTTCTGTTCATTAACATAAATTTGACAATGTTTGATTCATTTTTCTTGCAAGTATTTATTGCTAAATTTAAAAAATTTCATTTAAAGATTTATACTTTAAGAATAACAGATTTGTAATAATAATGCTTCAAAAGATGCTTTTATAATTGTGATATTAATTACTTAATCACACACTGTTTCATACATTTCTTGTACTGAAAAATAAAATTGAAAAAAAAAAAAAAAACATTATTATTTACAGTCAAACTAGTTCAAATAAAGTGCTACTGATCTGTAAAAAACTTTTTTTTTTGTTAATGTAAATTATCTTTACACTTTTAGAGTTGCTTATATATTTATATATGTATATATGAAGCACCTAGAAGGAAAGGGGTGTAAGTGCCAAAAATAAAAATTTGGAGCTAATTTGTACAATTAGTAGGAGAAACTATTGTCTGTTTTGCGGCAAGAGAAGGTAAGGGTGGCCCTGGGAAAATGTTTCTTCTACACAACACAATTTAGAAAAACTTTTAGATCAAACGATGAAAGCCTACCTTAAATTGGAATCTTACACATGTTTTACTCAAAAATTTGACTTATATCCCTTTGCTTCTCACTGCCTCATATATAGGATTGTTAAGAATAAAAGTGTCCTGTGATAGTATTTTTGACTTATATATTTGATGTAAGAATTAATAAGTAGATTTTATATTATTAGGTAGAACAATCGATAGATTAACGTCATTTGTATTTATGTGTTTGTGAGTGTGTATACAAAATTACTAAGTACCGAAATCGTATGTTTCAAAATTATTGTGATACTTTATGATGTGTGTTCCTACCCCTCTTTATCATGTTGTTAATCTAAATATCAAGATATTCGAATGAATTAGCATTTTAAATAATCAAACTTTATTAATGCTTTTAAGGGACCAGTTTTAATTCAGTCAACAGCTGTAATCTAATCAAATTGTTTATGTGTCTGAAATTAAATATATTAATCATTTTTAGTTTTTTAAAGCATACCCCACCCCTCCTTTCCCTCAGTTTTAGTATTTTTTATACAGCATAGCTCTCTTAATCAGTTTTACCTCAATATTCTCCAAAAATAAATAAGTAAATAAATAAGAATAATAATTGTAATAAATATGATAATTGACTTCATTTTGGTTGTTGTACATAGGTTTGAAACATTAATTTAAATTAATATTGTGTCTCCGAGTATCAATTTTGTACTTTCTTTGTTTGAACTTTATTTATAAATGTGCCAATAATTTAGAACATTTTATCAGAAGGTGTAAGGAGGTGTGAAGTAGTTTAGTATTTTCTTTTTGTCCAGTTATTTTTCTCAATAATTGAACTGGGTTGGAATAACCTTTGCATTTGTATCAGATGTAATTTGTCCATTGAAAATACCGTTATTATGAAATTTAACTAGTTCATAATAAACTAAAGTAGTTCATAATAAACATAACCAATTAACAAAATCATGCAAATGAAGTTTTAATCAAATTTTATCCTTCCGTATTTCTTATCAATCATCAAGTTTTTGACATGAATTTTTAGTATTGTTTATCTTTGCTTTAAAATTATGTTTCAGAATATAAATCTTTATATGTTCATTTAAAATAAATATTTTTAAAACAAAACCAATGCATCAAGCACAAGTAAATATGAAAAACTGAAACATGGTTGAAAGCATTTAAATCATGGTGATACTTGATAAACTCTCTAGATTAACAGCAGGACACATAATTATAATATGTGTGATATACAGTGAAATCCCGTTACTGCTAGTACCAATACAACGAAATTTCTGTTTCAACGAAATGAATTTTTAGTCCAAATTAAATTGCTGTTACATTGCTTGAATTCCATTGCAACAAAATTCCCGTTACAGCGAACAAAATTTGTGGTCCCTTGAAGTTCGTTGTAACAGGATTTCACTGTGTGTATATATATACATATACAAGGGGTGATCAAATGAAAGGGTACGAAACAACATAAAAATGAAACAGTTAAATATTTGCATATTCCGCCATGGGAGAATGTAGCGAGACATCTCGGGGTGCCATTGGATTCTCTGACTGGGATTGGAGCATGCGTAGGAGAGAGCAAAGGCTCGTATAAAAAGCAGCGTCCAAATGATGAGGCAGTCCGTATGAGGACAGGATGGCGTTCCCGTTGCAAAGTTCGACGAGTGAGGAGCAGCAAGGTGTTATCCAATTTCTGACAGCGGGGAGGTGAGAAACCGGCAGCTGTTCATCGGCAGATGGTGACCGTTTACGGGGAGAAATGTGTCTCTGAAAAGTCTGTCAGAAAATGGAGTGCCTGTTTTCGTGCAGGCAGTGAGAGTGTGGGTGATGACGAGAGACCAAGCCCTACCATCCACCTTACAGTCCGGACATGTCTCCCTGCGATTTCCATGTATTTGGTCCATTGAAGAAACACCAGAAAGGGAAGCTCTTCAATTCGGACGAAGTACTCAAGGACACTGCGAAGGACTGGGTCTCCTTACAGGCACAGAGATTCTGGGAACAAGGAATCCTACAGCTTGTTCATCAGTGGGATCGTTGTGCTCAGGCCTATGGTTTATATTTTGAATAAAGTAAACATTTGTACCCACTGTGTCGTTTCGTACCTTTTCATTTGATCACCCTTGTGTGTGTGTGTGTATATATATATATATATATATTTGTGTGTGTGTTTGTGTATGTATATTCTCCTCTTTGCACTTTAGATATACGTAATTTTTATGCAAAGAATTTGCTTTCTTATGTTAGATAATATTTTTCCCTGTTAATTCTGTACTCAGCAAATTTTATCTTAAATTGCTGTAGGAATCTCACAGGAAAACATGCATTTATTTTCATTCAAACTTTTTTCATTCATGTTTTTAGTGCTTTTTTTTTAAATTAAATTTCATAACATGTATAGTAGATGGCCAGTCACTTATGGAAGTCTTATAAAATACATTACCTGCAGACTAAAGCACCTAATGTTTGGATTTTGACATCCGGGTTCTGCTAAGAGAGTGTGGATTGTGGAGCTTCATATAATTTTGTGCAATATTGATTTAGAATGGGGGTTATATAGTCGACTCCCGCTACAACGCGATCCGACTTACGCGAAATGGCTATAACGCGATTTTTTTCACCAGTAAAGAATTTTAGACATAACGTGAATTCCTCGCCCGCAACACGAAAATTTTCGGAACGGAATTGCGGTATGTAAGTATCAGCTTTGTTATTGGCTACTAAAAATTTTTTTTTGTGAATGGACCTTCATCCCTTTAGCATCACTGAGAGCGGAAGTTCCCACATCGTACTAGTCTGAACATCTCTTAACAAATACTCCTCATTTTCCATTTATTTTTTTCATTCTAAATGTGAATGTTGATAAAATATAATGACGCCTAAGAGCGCCGTTTGATCTAAAGTTTGAAGATGAAAGAAAAAGAGAAAGTTTCTGACAATTAAAGAAAAGCTAAAGGTTATGTGCATGAGCAGCTGTAAAATGCGTTGAAGGTAGCACGACAATAAGGTATGAGTGAATCTTGCATATGTACAGCTAAAAGTCCAGAAAAGAAAACCGTAAAAGTTCACCGAGTAGTATCTAAGGAAAATGAAAAAATTATGAAAATTTAAGCTGCTCTGGCATTGTGAATTTAAGAAACCAGGAAGAGGGGTGTTCCATAGATGGAAACATTATTAAAAAAAATTAGGGAAGCAACTGTATTGTTTATTTAAAAAATTTTAAGAATAACGGTTTGATCACGCAGCATAAATCATCATCTTCACTTTTTTATGTTACAAATATCATTACTGGATCTACTATACATTACAACTATAGTGCTTCTGTTT
The DNA here is from genome assembly GCF_026930045.1 of Uloborus diversus. NCBI lineage: Eukaryota > Metazoa > Arthropoda > Arachnida > Araneae > Uloboridae > Uloborus > Uloborus diversus. Next base: position 223,523,455 of record NC_072731.1, read on the forward strand.
TTCTTACTACATACTGTACGTACCATACTGGTTTACTTTTTTCTTTCTTTCCCATTGATCACTGATTTTGTGCATCGTAGCAGTATTTTGGGTTGAATAAAACGGTTTTTTTCAAAATACAAATAAAAATTCAGTTTTTTATGTAAGAAACAGAAATTTATAGTTGATAAATGATTTTAAACAGTTTTAGGAGGTGTTTACATGTGTTTAAAATAATTAGGTAGGGGGGAGGAGGGAGGATTGGGACACTTTTCACATAAATGATTCTTATTCATAATCCTCTACTTATTCATAAATGCAAAAGCTCACACAATAAACTTGCATGTTATAACTACATTTTAAAAATGTACACAATGTTTAAACACTTTATTATTTTCACACTTGACTAATTACAAATTTCAAGAATTTTGTCCCATTCCTCCCTCTTGGGTGGGAGGAGTGGGACACATTTGAAAATTACAGAAAAATTAGCGAATGTCATAATTAGAAAGGTCCACATTAAAAGAAAAACAAGACTGTGCTCTACTGGTCCCAACAACCAATTTTGGTGGCGGTAATTTCATGATAATATCTGTTTTATCTATAATGCTACAGTCATCCTGTTGAGGAAAATTAAAATTTCCTTTCATGTCCTTTCTCATATATTTTGCATTGTAGCTTTCAGTATCATAAATGCTCTCCACCCTTGCAACATAGTAAACAATTGACCGTTTGGTAAAGAATTTGACAAGCACAAATTCATTTTCTCCTATGATTGGTTTGTCCTCCATCCAGTCAATTTCTTGTGCTATTTTCACGTCATCATGCATATGAGGATAAAATATTTCTTCATCTGAAGTGTCGTGTAAGGAAATTGACCCTTCACTTTCACTGGATTCATCTTTAAACTCAAATGTTTTTTTAACTTTTAGTTTTTTTGTTTTTTTGCATGCAGGTTTTTTGTTGATGCTTTTTTTTCTAGTCTGGCAGCTTCTGCTTCTTCAATCTCTATCTTCTCTCGGGTATCTGTCAATATCTTTGTTCGTCTTTTCTTCTTTCCTTTATTTTTCTTCAGGGGATTCCTGGGTTCTGCTTTGGGAAATGGCCGTATGTCTGCAGGACTAAGCGACAAAATATGAGATGAGGATGGCATGCTAACAACGATATTAACAGGATTGTCAGGTGGGTTAGATGGTGAAGGAAGACAACTACTGTTATTATCCTTATTTACCGACAAGGGATGGTCTGTAACATACGATGTCAAAAACTCTTCATCTCAAAACGGCTCGCTGTTAAATGGATATATTCCAGGTTTTTTAAACCCGGAAGTAATATTTTTTGGTGTGAATGATGCATGGTAGGAAAATCCCAACAAACTTTGCTGTGTGGTAGATGTTAATAGTTTTTCTCAGATTGTTTATCAACCAATCATTGCAAGCTGCATTAAACCGGCTTTTAAATGAGGAATATACTGATATATCTAGTGATTGAAGCCTATGACTGCAATGAGGCGGAAACGTTAACATAAAAACACCATTGTCTCTTGCCGTGTTGATTATTTCAACTGTAACATGGCTGTCATGGTTGTCCAGTGTTAACAAAATTGGTTGGCAAATTATATGGCCCAGTGCCTTTGAAAAGATTTCTGCTCACAAGGGGGAGGAGAGGTCAAAAAATGATAAAAACATGCTTACGTAATATTTGAACAGCCCCTCTACAGAAGGGACATATTTATGGCGTATGTCCCATTCCTCCCTCTTCAGAGTGTCCCATTCCTCGCTCTACACATTGCTTCTAAAAAATAACTTGTCACATAAACCATGCTGGTTTTAGGCTTAATTAAATTGCAGATAAGCATACATTATATCCTTAAGATTACAATGAAAATATATTATGTTAGTTTTACAAATTACATAAATAAAGAAACAAAACTAAAAATAGATTAGAAAATTACTTTGGAGGTGAGAAATTTAACTTTTTCCAATTATTAACTGAAACTTCCTGCTGGATAAACTGCAAAAATGAAACAAAAAAAAAGCTATAAACAGGTCCTCTAGTGGTCAAACTGACAATAAAATAAAGTGACTTATTTTGCCATAATTTTAGCTGTCCCACTCCTCCCACTGTCCCATTCCTCCCTCCTCTCCCCTATATTTATATAAGTTCTTACACAAGCCCTTCGCCACAACGCGAAATTTCGATTTACGCGAGGGGTCTTGGAACGCACCCTCGCGTAATTCGGGATTCAACTATATATCCTTAGAGAAGACTTGTTTTCCTCTTGGTACTTACAAATACATCATGGATGTATTATAAAGGATCTCTTCTTTTCCAATGTATTTCTTTATTATGTGTTCTGAAATTAGTTGCATGTGTGTTGTACTTTGTGATGTAAATATGATCTGTTCTTGCTATCCAAGTTTATTTGCTATGTTTAAAAAAGATTCAATTCATATTTATGGAATGCGTTAAAACCTTGAAAAATTTTATTACAAATGTTATTTGTTTTGTTGTCTAATAAATTAAAAGTGAAACTCACATTTAGATAAAATGAAAGGACTTTTCAATGCATTTAAATTGGTATTTTTACTTTTCTTAAAGTTTTTATTAGAGTGCTCAACTTATATTTAATGTGAAATATTGTTAGATATTTGCAATAATCATTGACTAATTGTATATCTTGAGAAATTTTATATTGTATAGTCAAATTTACATCAGTATTATAAAGAGAAATTTTTATATAAAAGTTCCACGTTTTAAAAGTAAGTACATATAAAAATAATTTGAATTCGTCAAAGAAATGTGAATATCTTTATGAATATCAATGATATTTCAATAAAAATACTCACATAAGATAAACTCAGCAAATCATTTTTTTTAAAATCCACATTCAGATTTGTTTTCTAAGATAAAGGGTGACTCTTGAGGTGTGACTAATGAGCGCAGGATAACCCCTTCTTTTTAGAAATATGAATTTTATCTGCTTTCTTTGGTCAAAAAAAAAAAATTAAAAAAAAAAAAAAATTGCTCGGTAGTTTTTGAGTTACTCCGTATTTTTTCGATATTGTTAAGCATTCACATTATTTCTAACCACTGTATTATACTATATATCTATATATATATATATATATATATGTTGTTGTAATAACTATGCACAGCTTGATTTTTTCATGGTTACAATCAGAAATGTTGTCAAAAATAGTTTACATTACCACATGTTACCAAAACAAAACAAAAAACAAGTATTTAATTTTATAATGTAGTATGTGCAATGAATTTTAATAAAATATTCTTGGAATTTCTTTTTTTTTTATTTAAAACTGAAGAAATTGTATACAGAAGACAACTTGAGAAAAATCATTGCAGTCAGTTGTGTTTTCATTTCCAATAAATAAGGAACCCAATAATTTAGTATAAATTTTTATTTAAAAAATTTTTTTTGAGTGCATGTTTTGATATTTTCTCTCGTGGTACATACTTCAAGTGGTCTAATCATATCGCTTTATGCAATAATGTAACACATTTTCTGGCATTTGTGACTATTTATTTCTTTTTCTGGCTTCTTCTAAACCTTTCTTGGGCATCTTTTTCGACATAGTTCATGAATGTTTCTGAAATAAATATGAATATCTATGTAAATAATTCTCTGATACAATTACCAAAAAAAAAAAAAGCTCTTTATTTTGCTTTAAGATTTGACAAACACACTCAAACTTTGGTTTATGCCTTGTTTCGAATGTTAACTGTACATCACTAAAATATGATTTTCAATCGTATTATACGTTAACTAAATTACTTTAAACAAAAAATAGATGCTATTTTCCACATATGTATACACATGTAGTTGCCAATAAAATGCTTGTGATAATTGACTCAGGAATGGTCAAAGTAGATATATTTCTGTTGTCCAGACTTTCGTTGGTTCATATGCACGTGCGAAAACGTAATTAAAATGGAAACTTAGGCCGAAATTTGAGTGCAATTTTCAGGGCCAGATTTGGAAGTGTGGAGGCCCCGGGACAACGAAGGGGTGGAGGCCCCTAATGAGGGTTCGAAAAGATCATCATATTTTCGAAAATACCCGATACTTTGATATATATCCGAATATTTTGATATATATGTATATATCCGATATTTTCGACCCGTGAAAGTCAGGATATTTTGTAAAAATTTTATTGTGGAGAAGCCCCTTTGTTGTGGAGGCCCCGGGGCAGTAGCCCTGCCTGCCCTCCCTTAAATCCGGCCCTGGCAATTTTGTTTGCAAATAGAGGAATGTGGGGCAAAGTGAAATGGTTAAGATAACAGACCTTTTTCAAAATGAACAAATTGGAAATTTGTTTTGAAGTATATAAAGAAAGAACATTGTATTTAAAAATAAAACTTGCATTGAAGCATTTTTAATTTTTAGCAGTAAAATTGTGCCTTCAAAAAAAAAAGTAGCAAATTTTCACTTTTTTTTCATAGAGCAAAGTGAAAAATGAAATATTTTGCAAATGAAATACTTTCTATTCAATTTTAAAAAATATTTTTGAACAAAATAATAAGAAAATAAAAGGATAATTTAGCAAATGAAAATGTAATGAAACAATAAACTAGTAAATTAATTTATTAGTTAAAATACATGATAATAAATAAATGAGTGAATAAAATAGTGAATGAATAATAAAATAAGTGAAAGAATGAATTAATAAGTGAATTATTAAGTGTGAAGGAATGTAAATGAATAATTTAATAAATGAATAGGTAAGAGATTTAGTGAATGATTGAATGGATAAACGAAATGAACTGTTTCACTTTGCCCCATTCACTTGACCAAGTATGAAAAATATTAAAAATACAGACTAATATTGAATAAATAAATACTACACCGAATATTAGAAGGTCCCAATTAATATTTAAAATGTTAATAACACGAACTTTATCATTTAATAATCGACGATAATGTTTGAGTTACAACAAAATATTGCAATTTGAGTAGCAATTTTTGAAAATGGTTTGTATTATCATATGCATTGATTTTCAGAAGTAATTTTTTCTTGACTGGAATAGACTACATATATGTTACTGCACAGTTAAAATATCACTAGTTAAGTGACACTAAAAGCAGAGTAAATATTTCACCATTTCACTTTTCCCAGCTATTTCACTGTCCCACATTTCCCCACATTACTTCCTGTACTATGTACTAGGAAGTAAAAAGGGTACAGAAGACGGCTTAATCTATCGTAAAAATATCACTAATGTGTGTCTGTTGGTATGTCTCCCCCCCCCCCCCCCCAACAATTTTTGAAGAAATACTCCGATTAAAAAAAACTTTTTTTTTTTTTCTGAGAAAGAGAGAGAGAGAGAGACATATCTGAGGCAGAACATCTCATTCCCATATTTCATTTATTGATTTATACAACTTTTTGTTCAACTTTGAATAATTCAAAAAGAACTTAACATTAGCTCCTCCGGAGAAATTTAAAGCAAATATGTTTTGAACGGACTTGGTTGGAAAAGCTATTGAAGAGGAACACAATCAAAAATGAACATTCAAAATAAGCTATTAAATTTTTTTAAACATTAACCCCTGAGGTAGTAACGCCTGCTTGCATAGTCAACTTTGGGTGTCGTTGTTTTTTTTTTTTTTTTTTTTTTTTTTTTTTTTTTTTTTTTTTTTGCTTAAAAAATCTAAAAGCCCAATCGCAATAAAAATTGCGTTTAAGTACAGAAAATCTGAGAGAACTGTATAGATTCTGAATGTATTCTTAATTTTATGTTTCAAGAAATAGGAAAACGAGTTTTTCACAACAATCGAAATACCATCTCTCTTAGACTTAATTGTTCAAAGCAAATCATGCCCCCACCCCTCCCTTAATAAGGCCTTATTCCTGGAATATAGGCTAGACGAGAAGAAGGTAGGCTATAAATTCGTTAATCAAGTCGATTGATTCATTTATCTTTGTCTTTAAACAACCCCACGAAACATCCTAGGAACACATAGTTGAGTGAAAATTACCCGCAGAAATGTTTTTCTCTTGAAACTTAGACGAAACTGTTTGTTTATTTAACGACATTCCGTCAAACGTTGTTCGATTACCGTCTTCGTCGTAACTGCTCTTTCTTAAAAACTCATCTCCTCTTTTCATAGCGTCTTCAGCAATGGATCTGTCGTCGGAGCGCAGGTCCTCAACGATAGAACCTATATTTAAATAGAGGTACAATATATAAATACTAGCAAATGTACCCGGCGTTGCCTGGGTCAGTAATAATTGTAAGAAACAATCGCTACTTTCTTTCGTTTTCTGTTTTAACTGAAAGAACTCAAAACACACCGCTTTGACGTGATTAAAAATCGAGATTCTTCCTTGCCCATAAAAGTAAAACAGCAATAAGTGTAAAGAACCAACGAAAATTCATTTAGAAGTGAAAGCACGAATTTAAGCATATTAAAATTTTGAAGAATTTCCAAAATATGAACTAATAAAAACAAAGATCACTAAAAAAACCGTGCGTGTGCTTCATTTAATTAAATAGTACACACACACACACAAAAGAAAAAAAAAAAACTCTCTAATATAAGCTTTAACTCTGAACTAAAGCTCTCCTACCCTCAGGGTGCGAAAAGTAGAGTTTCCAAATGTTTAAATGACTTTAAACTCATGTTTGCTCCGGAGAAGCCTTGATTCAAAATTTTCATTATGATTACTTTTAATATTGCTGTTGTTAGGCAACGAATTTTTGTAACAATGGGTTTTATGTTTAATCACATAGAGTAAAGAAACTACAAAGAGAGGCCCTGCTATACTAAGAAATTGAAGCCGGAAGTTGCACCGCTGTATCCAAAGATCCTTAGCTTCTTGCTAAGTATTTTATGATACATCTTGATTCCAAACATTCCATTACTGAATTGGTTGTTAATTTAAACTTAGATATTGTTGCAAGTTTATGGAGCACGTTTTTGAAATTGCATTAATACATGAATTAAAATGCAAACCAATCCGCCAGCTACTTCATACGGTCTCTTTGCGAGATTGGTGAAAACTATACTCGCGAAGCGATCACGTTATCATAACCCCGCTAATCATTGCACCGCTGTACCCCACAATTCCGGCTTCAATTTCATCTCCTTCTTACCATAGACGGGGCCTCTCTATGTATATTTCTTTACTCTATATAAGGTGATGTAACTGTCTATGGTGAAAAAATGGTTAAAATCCCTCCAGTAGTTTTGAAATTTACCCCGGACATCCGCACAGAAGTAGCTCTTTATGTACAAAGATGAGGATGCAGTTCCTAAGAAAGCTATAAATGTCATGCTTGCTCCAGAGTGGCCTTGATTCAAAATTTACATTATGATTACTTTTAATATTGCTGTTGTTAGGCAACGAATTTTCCTAACAATGGATTTTATATTTCATCATTTAATGGGGAAATTACATGAAATTTGCTGTTTTCCACCATAACTTTTTAAAACTAAGTTTTTAAGGAACAAATTATAGCCTAAGTTGTTGCCCGATTATGTAGCTATCTATGGTGAAAAAATGGTTAAAATCCCTCCCGTAGTTTTGAAATTTACTCCGGACATCCGGACAGAGATTAGCCCTTTATGTATAAAGATAAGGATGCAACTCCTAAGAAAGCAATAAATATCATGCTTGCTCCAGAAAGGCCTTGATTCAAAATTTACATTATGATTACTTTTAATGTTCCTGTTGTTAGGCAACGAATTTTCGAAACAATGGGTTTAATCTTTAATCATTTGATGTGGAAATTACATGACATTTACTGTTTTCGATCACCACGTTCTTAAACTAAGTTTTTTAGCAATAAATTATAGCCTAAGTTGTTCCCCGATTATGTAGCTATCTATGGTGAAAAAATGGTTAAAATCCCTCCAGTAGTTTTGAAATTTACCCCAGACATCCGGACAGAAGTAGCCCTTTATGTACAAAGATGAGGATGCAGTTCCTAAGAAAGCTATAAATGTCATGCTTGCTCCAGAGAGGCCTTGATTCAAAATTTACATTATGATTACTTTTAATATTGCTGTTGTTAGGCAACGAATTTTCCTAACAATGGATTTTATATTTAATCATTTAATGTGGAAATTACATGAAATTTGCTGTTTTCCACCATAACTTTTTAAAACTAAGTTTTTAAGGAACAAATTATAGCCTAAGTTGTTCCCCGATTATGTAGCTATCTATAGTGAAAAATGGTTAAAATCCTTCCAGTAGTTTTGAAGTTTACCCCGGACATCCGGACAGAGATTAGCCCTTTATGCATAAAGATGGTTACATTTTCAGTTGCAGTGGAACATTTTTTCCCGAAAGAAATATAATAGAAGATTAATAGCAACTCGAGTGCTCGAATACGCTACCTCGCGGTGTTTTACAAAACTTCCGAAAAAGGTAATTCCGCTTGTTTTCTTTGGGGTGAAACGCAGGCATTTGGTGTGCATAGACAGTTTGTGATGTTTTGTCATTCGAATTATTATCCGTAGTATCATAAATATCTGTTGAAAAACTGTGAGTAAACATTTTTATACTCTTCTGGAGGAATTTGAACAGATGCGAGCTTTTTTTACCTAAAGCTCGAAAGACGGATTTATTAGCATTAGCTGAAAAATTACTGCTTTCACCTCCTACTAATTCAAAAGTAATTGATTTAACTTACCTTATTACTACAGCATTTAATTGAAAATGTAGTATGCAAAATATATATTCTTCAAAATATTACATATTGCAGAACGGAATGAAAAATCTACAGACGAGGAAGAACGTTTAGAGTTTGAACTAGGAAAAATGAAAGCTGAGAGCAAGGGCGTATATAAGGAGGGGACTGAGGGGGCCCGGGCCCCCTCCAAAATCTGTAAAAAAAATTAAATGAAGGTAGTTATTTTTGGTTTTAGTTGCTCACAAATAATTTCCAAACTTTTAGTTGCAAAAAAGAAAAAAAGAAGAAATAAATATTACAGTGTTAATAATAACTATAATACGTTAGATCAGTGATTTCCGAATTGTGTGCCACAGGAAGAGGTGAGGGGTGCCGCGAAGTGTCCAAGTCCATAGTAACAATAATTTGTATATAAAACTAGACGAGGAAGCCGTGAGAAAATTCTAATTCTTCAAAGGGTGCCGCGAGTCGTTAAAGTTTGGGAACCCTGCGTTAGGTGAAGGCACCAGGCAATGGTGTTCAGAAGGGGTCAGGGGATTCGTACCCTTTACTCAAGAAAAGAACGTGTCTTGGG
>NC_072731.1:223532768-223598992 GCF_026930045.1 Uloborus diversus
CGATGGAACCTATATTTAAATAGAGGTACAATATATAAATATGTTTACATTTTCAGCTGCAATGAAACATTTATTTTTCCCGAAAGAAAGAAATTTAATAGAAGATTAATAGCAACTCGAGTGCTCGAATACGCTACCTCGCGATGATTTACAAAACTTCCAAAAGAGGTAATACATAAAATTCCGCTTGTTTTCTTGGGGTGAAACGCAAGCATTTGGTGTGCATAGACAATTTGTGATGTTTTGTCATTCGAATTATCATCCGTAGTATCATAAATATTTGTTGAAAAAATGTGAGTAAACATTTTTATTCTCTTCTGGAGGAATTTGAATGGATGCGAGTTTTTTTTTTTTTTACCTAAAGCTCGAAAGACGGACTTATTAGCATTAGCTGAAAAATTACTGTTTTCACCTCCTACTAATTCAGAAGTAATTGATTAAACTTCCCTCATTACTACAGCATTTAATAGAAAATGTAGTATGCAAAATATACAGGGTGTTCGAAAAGTGCTCGACACATTTAAAAAATTCATAGAAAACCAACAAATTTTCGTATGAATTTGCGGTTTACACCATAATACTTCGCAGGTTCAAGAGTTTTTCTGACATCGAAAAAAAAAAGAAAAATGAAAAGGGGGGAAAAGAAAAAGAAGAAAAAAGGAATTTCACAGCCAGGGTGTCAGTATATGCTATGCTTGTTATTCTTCGTTTAATAATTTTAATTCCTTTTTGCGTTTTCCCATGTCAACAAAAACGATTTAAAAATTACTTTTAAATCGTTTTTTTTTTTTTTCCTTCACATGGGAAAACGCAAAAAGGAATGAAAATTACTAAGTGAAGAATAACAAGCATAGCATACTGACACCCTGGCTGTGAAATGCCTTTTTTCTTCTTCTTTTTTCCCCCTTTTCATTTTTTTTTTTTTTCGATGTCATAAAAACTCTTGAACCTGTGAAGTATTATGGTGCAAACCGCAAATTCATACGACAATTTGTTGGTTTTCTATGAATTTTTTAAATGTGTCAAGGACTTTTTGGACACCCTGTATATTCTTCAAAATATTACTGCAGAACGGAATGAAAAATCTGCAGCCGAGGAAGAGCGTTTAGAGAATTTGAACTAGAAAAAATGAAAGCTGAGAGTTTTAATTGCTAAAATAGTGCGCCAAACTCCTTTCATACGGAAAGAACCAGGGATCAACCACAAAATAATGAAGACTTTTGATACTAGTGAAAGTGATATAAGTAGATATTTAATATTATTTGAACGCCAAGCAAAACAAGTAAATATCAATGAAGGTGAATTTGTAATTCATTTAATAGGAGTACTTTCGCTTAACATAGTGAAAACGGGGTTGTTACCTTCAGTCAAAAGTACTACTTTTAGTCACTGAAATCATTGTTGCCAGATGGTCAAATCCAGATTTCCCCAATTCCCTTTCAACTTTTCCCCAAAAAGTGATGTTTTCTATCAAAATTCCCCAAAGTCTAAAATTATTTTTTCCCTAATATTTTTATAAAATGAATCGACTTCCTGTAATATTTTTGTCTCTTAATTTTTTTTTCTTCCCCAAATAGCCAAATTTTCTTACAAAATTCCCCAACTTTTTTTTTTCTTCCCATTTTCGTTTTTTTTTTTTTTTTTTTTTTTTTTTTTTTAACCTTTCTTTACTAATAATAAAGCTGAAAGTCTCTCTGTCTGGATCTCTGTGACTTGCATAGCGCCTAGACCGTTCGGCCTATTTTCATGAAATTTAGCAAAGAATTAGTTTGTAGCATGGGAGAGTGCATCTTTAAGCGATTTTTCGAAAATTCGATTTTGTTCTTTTTCTATTCCAATTTTAAGAACATTTTCCCGAGCAAAATTACCATAAGATGGACGAGTAAATTACCAAGTTATCATACCGTGGAACCGTAACGTGGGCAAGTCAATTGGCGAGAAACTCATCAACCATTATTTTGTAAATATACAGGGGAACCAAAAGACCTTTTAATTTTCTACTACGGGCAAAACCGTGCGGTGCCACTAGTCATAAATAGAAGCGCCTGACCGAGAAATAAGAAATAACCAATTTTTTTTTTCTACTCGCATTTACTACTCTGCTTCTGCATGTACAATTAAACTATGATTTTTGTATATATTTATCCATGAACGTTCTTCATCACTTATTTTTACCTGTTTCACGTATCAACTAGTTACTCACGCAGAATATTAATGCGAATTCCGTAGCATAATATTCCACATAATGCGAAATGCGAATTCCATAAAGTTGAGCAAAGCTAAACCAACGCTGATTGATACAATGTAACTACTACTTCTTGACACGAATTTAAATACGAAAAAAATTCTTTTTTCTCCCGAGGTTTTTTTTCCCCAGCTTTTCCCCAAGATAAAAATTTTTCCTCAAAGAATTCCCCTCAAAATCCATTTCCCCAAAATTTCCCCAAAGAGCACCAGATTTCCCCAAAATGGGGAAATTTCCCCCACTCTGGCAACACTGACTGTAATTGATAGAATAAGCAAAAATAATAACATGAGACCAGAAAATACATTTATTTTCCCAACAGTTATTTTTTAATTAATTTTTTTAAATGTCTGATTTTTCAAACAAGGCGTGGTCTTGATGACGTCACAGTGATGCGTTTTGCCGCATCTTTCTACAGCGTTTCTACGTTATGATGATCGAGAAGCGAATTAAAATTACGCTCTACGCTTGCTGTCAACCATATCGTTGCCAATACACGTGAGTAAAGATGTGAATTAAATATTTAGCTCTGTGAATGGCAACATTGAATGGCATTTCATCATTTGTGATGTTATCAGTACAAAACATAAACAATGAAAGCGCGCCGATTTAAGTAATTTTTTAAAAATATTAAACTTAAGCAAATTATTCAAAAATGGTCAGATCCTATGTTTTTAAACATGCTCTTACAGAAAAAAATACTTTTAAAATTTTGGAAACTACCCCATTATTGTTAAAGACCCGAAAGAACCAACGACAGACAGCGACGCACACAGGATTTTTTCAAAGGGGGGGCAGGATCGAAAAGGTCCACGATTCTCATATACAACTTCAGCACGCATCCAAGCATGTTCTTTTGATTTTATCGTTTGTTGGGAACAAAATACATTTTTTTTAAATTTATTAAATTATTACTTAGCATTAAAATTCATTTATTAATAACAAATATTTTATTAAAATTCCAGGAAGCACAAGAATGAATGTATTTGCTTTTGTCGTAATTAAAACTAAAAACAGCGAAGCAAAATTATCATTATAGAATTATTTATGTCTGTATGCAGTTCAATGTAGCAGGGGAAGAAAAGGATAAAAGAAATTTTATTTTTCCGTTTATACTAAATCTGAAATTATTGTTACCTTTGCTTGGTATTTTACGTACTGCATATAAAGGATTATAATCGATCAAAAAAGCTCAAGGGTGATAAGAGGGATCCAAACCCCCCTGGACCCCCCCCCCCCCTTTGTGTGCGCCACTGATGACAGATTATGGCTACTTAGAAACGATGTTGCTACCAAAGGTGAAATTATCGACTAAAGTGTTTCGCCAAAAAATTTGTTTATCATAGGAAAGAATCTGATGTATCTTGACGGGATTTCGCTTATCAGTAAATCCATTTTATGACATATGAATCCAAGTATGAAGAATGCAGAATATATTAGGGTATAACTTTGATATACACCCCCAAAAATTACGCGCCAAATCTGGCATTTCCTACGGACTTTTTAGGGTTGCTGTTTCTTATTTTGGTGTTGCCAATTTAGGTTTTTTCAGCTTTTAGGTTTTTGCTGTTGCCAAATTTAGTATTTTCTTATATTTTGTACAATTTTTTGAGTTTTTTTTTAAAGTTTTGGGTAGAATTACGGTAACCGGGTCGCAATGGCGTATTTTTTCAAAAGCTGCCAAATTTGGCATCTACGACTCAATGTAAACAAAGTACTACAATGTAAACAAAAGAAATCATCAAATGAGAGTTGACCCAAAGACGAGGGGCGGAGCTTCGGATTGCTCAAACTATCACATAGGTAACTACAACTGTTTATTAACCCTTTTCTTTCTCTGATTGCAACCGTAAAGAAAAAAAAAGCATTAAAATTCTTTTTTCCTTTTTAAAATATTGCAAAATATGGAAAGAGACAAATGATTAAGCCTATATTTTTTTTTATAGAACTATATTATTTTTCTTACTTTGGAATAAAGTTTGCAGAAAAGACAAATGAGAGGTAACTTTTTTCAAGATGTTAACTTAAACGTGGGAAGATAAAGCGCAGTATCTACAGAGATGAATATTCGAGACATAAAAAGAAACGTGTTTTGGATTCGATACTAACAATAGCGAAATGATGGAATTTGTCATTTTTGTTTTTTCAGTGGAAAGCAAGTAAGCAATCTTGTACAAGAAAGCTAAAGTACAACCCATGACGAAAATGCGAAAAAAATGTTTAATAAAAATTTGCCGATACTGATCTTTATGTTCCCATTGCAGTAATATTGAACTCATTTTTTTTCTGTAGGAAAAGAAATAAAATATCATGATGTATGTGAACGAAAAGTTTCTTGACGTATATGGTATTACACTTTCTATCAACATTTAATTTCCTAAGGAACATTAAAATGAAACATAAATTTTTACCGAAATTTCACAACAGTAAAAGTTGGATGGAACACGACATTAGTCTGAAATAATCTGAGAAAAAGTCATTAAAAATACTTACTGTTTAATTAAGACTTAAAACGATCTACTTAATAAGTTTAAATCACATCAAAATATCCATTCAGAGAACGTTATCATATAACTAAAATTATAATTCTAACTTACTGAATAAGTGATTACGATAATTAATAGATTTTAAATTTAAGATAGAACAATAAAACGTGAAGGAAATAACTTACTGCGAACGAAAAACGTATCCAAAAGGTATGAATAACTAATTTTTAAATCTACAACTTAAAAGAGTTAAAAGTGACAAACATTTCGTGATGTAAAATTTTATAAAATGTTTCGAAGATCTAAACATTGAAAAAACACTATGTTGCCAATTTTCAGAAAGAAATTACCTTTGAGAAAATTTAAAGTATTATTCTATGGAATTTAAAAAAAAAAGAAAGATTTATTGGACAAATAAATTACAATTTTGTAAAGATGAATTCTGAAATGACTAATTGGCCAAACGAATAGCAAATCAGCTTTGGTGTAAGGTTACCAAAATTGCTCCGTCGCCAAGGTAAGGTAGCGGGTTGCCAGAAGGAAATATTTATCGCCGCGACCCGGTTACCGTAATTCTACCAAGTTTTGTGATAACAATTTTTGTGGCAACAAAGTTTTATGTCAACAAAAACAAAAAAAGTCGCCAAATTTCCGATTTGGGGGGTATATCAAAGTAGTTCCTATATTAGGTACATAACTGTTGATTCACATTTGCATATGCAAGTCGGCAAGAGTTGAATTTGTTCAAATTAACTAAAACTTTTATTTTACAAGTGTTTTGATGTAAAAGGAAAGAAATAAGTAGGTTTGCGACAAAAAAAAAGTAATATATTTTTCCTGGGACACCTTAATGCATGTGTGTCGTCACTACCTTTCGTTTATGCTGAAAAAATATTTAACTTATCATTTTTATTTGCTTATGTACAATCGTTACCGTCCCATCACAAGGCCTTGGCGCAAAAAAATGACATCACTCAATCGAGGCAACCGGATCATGTTGGCGCTTAATATTGGCACATTTTGATTAAACTTTTCATTGTTGAGAAATAAGTTGATTTTATTGAATTGAAAGAAAATGATTTATGATTAAAAATGCAGTATCATTTTTTTAAAGCACTTTGACCTGATTGTCACGGAAAAATCTGAGGCCTGTTTTTGCTTTATATCTCAGCAACTAGACTACTTAGAGACTTCGGGATTTCACTTAACGATTTGCTTAATCTTGGTTGCGACGGTAACGGTACAACCCATTGTATACAGCTGAACAGCTAATATGCACTCCGTATAAAAGTGCATGTATCTACATCTACAAATACAAGAATCTTGAAAAACGAAAAGGAAGTAACCAAAAAATAAATGACGCATAAACAAAAACGCCAATTCCTATTGAAAGGGGACGAATTTGTGAGGTTTTATAACTCTTACTAGTGGTACCTGCACGGCTTTGCCCGTCGTAGAAAATTAAAAGGTCATTTGATTCGCTTGTATATTTACAAATAATGGATGATGAATTTCTCGCCAATTGGCTATGTTTATTTGCTCGTCCATTTTACGGTTGCACGTTATGATAATTTCGTTATTTCATCTTTCACGTTGTGATAATTTGTTCGGTAAAATGTTCTTTAAATTTAAATATAAAAAGAGCAAAATCAAATTTTCGAAAAATCGCTTCGAGGTGTGCACCACCATGCTACAAACTTTGTGCCAAATTTCATGAAAATCGGCCTAACGGTCTAGGCGCTGTATGCGCGTCACAGAGATCCAGAAATCTACTCAGAGATCCAGATATCCAGACAAAGAGACTTTTAGCTTTATTATTAGTAAAGAAAATAGATTATTTTAACATAAGCGAGTTACATTGGAAAGCTCGAAACCTTTATGATTAAAAATGGTTTGAACAGGAATAAGATGACATGCAAGATTGTGCGGTTTACCTTACACTTGTAGCATGCAGGAGCTGTTTTCATGATAAACATTTAATCAGATCGTAAAAAAAAAAGAAAAAAGAAAAAAACCTTACTGACCTATTTCATTTACTTTTGAAAGAAAAGCTTCAAAATCTTCTAAAAGATCATCATTAGAAGGTTCCATTTTTTAACAATACACATTAAATGCGAAATACTTTCAAACTAGAATCTACTTTGTTAACGAAATCTCTTCAGAAGGTTTAAATCTCTCTGTTTTGTTATGGTAACTTAGCAACCGTCAGTTCAAGTCGGATTGCCAAACTAAGTTTCCAAAAACGCTGCTTAAAATAGGCCGATTTTAAACCGAAATGCTTATATATGTCGTTGAATCAAGTTTATCCTTTATTTCATGCTACTCCAAAAATACGTCCTTCCTGAATAATTTTATGCTTCCATACTTTTAGATTAAAAATAAAAAGTTTAATAAATTCCTTTTTAGCCTACTTTACGGTAAAAGTTTTTAAAAATGAAGGAAGACATGTAAGTGGTATCAAGAATAAATTCGGAAATCAATAAAATATTAAAAAATAAAGATTTGGAAAATAAGGTCTTTGGTGGGGAAATGCGAGTATGTATCTATCGGTCTGTTCGTCTCTTCCCCTCTCCTAACAACTTTTGAAGGAATACTCCAATTTAAATATCCTAGGAAGAAAAAAAGAAAAGAAAAATCTCAGTCAGGACACCTCATTTATATGTTTAATTTTTTTATTTGAGTAATTTTTCGTTCAATTTTGAACATTTCAAATAAACTTAACATTAGCACCTACGGGAAAATTGAAGGGAAATATAAGCAAAATAGCCTACTAAGTGTCTTGCGATCAAAACCCAATAAAAGTGAAACATAAACATGAACTGATAGGTCGTTTGCTTTTAACTAAGCAAGGAAAACTTAGTTGGAAAATCACTTTTTTTTTAAATTTACGAAAAGTAGCACATAAATAGGATCTAATTACAACTTCTCATTCAAAATGGGAAAATAATTACATTTATTAAAAATATTGACTGCAACTAATATAAATAAATGTGTCCCCCTCCCCCCTCTTTCTAGTAGTTTTATTATTGCGTAATATAAATTACATATTTTAAAAGTAGGAATAATGCCGCGACCCCAAACGAAATACTTCACGAACTCATTTGGGGTTGTTACCCACTGATTGGAAACCCTTGCTTTAAAGAATAATGTCACATATTTTTCAGTAATAAAATTCTCATAAATTGAATAAAAGCGTTCAATGAGGACGATGCCGGTTTTAATATTTTTGTTCCCTCTGCGCCAAAGGAGCGAGCTTCACTGTAAAACAGTTTTTGGTGTCGTATCAAGGCTACGACAGTGAAGCTTTCCCATGCTCCGAGTTTGTCGCTCGGTAGTTTGTAGGTTTTGCTTTTTTGTCTAGCAGGATTCATCCCGATCAGTTTCGCGCTTGGATTGTTTTGTCTGGTTGTTAGCAGCAATAAGTTCAAGAACGAGGTATGTTATAGCTACTCCATGGAATCTCAGGTTGATAACTGATGTCAATCATATTTTGTACCTCTCCATTTTATTGCATTTTCTTACGTTTATAATTTTCTTGCGTATTTACATGGGTGCCAGTTTTCCGGTCAGGAGACGAAATTCCGTTTTAAAAAATAGGTGGACGGATTTATGTGTTTTAATTAAAAGTTTATACTCTTTTAATTACTTAATTTTCTTTACTCATTTATTTGTTGAAGATTTTTAGTAAAAGAAAAAACTAAAAAGAAAGCCGTATTTATAAGAAAATATTTTTGTTTTAAATAATTATTTTAAAATAATATAATATTCAGGTATTCCATTTCAAGAAAATGGATTCCATTTACAGTCTCTTCACAAAATTACGAATGTTTAAAACGGACTTTTCGTGAAATTACGGATCTTAAAATCGGACCCTTTAATAAAATCTGTAGTCCAAAAACGGGATCTATCCATATGCAAAATTTAAATAGTTCTATTTTGTTATTACATATCAGTTAAAATTACTCACAATTATAATAACATTTTTACAGGACAACTAATTCAGCAACCACAGGACTAGTTCAATTCTACGAATGTCGAAATTTGAATTAGCAAGGAAGCAAGCGTCGTGCTTGACGAAATTCGTCTAACGATTGAAGAATTTTCGAGAGTGGGCGATGCATTTCTAAGAGTGCACGCACAAACTATTCAATAATTAGGATTCAATAATTGATTTCTCTAATGTTCCATTTATTTGCGAGGTTAAGTATCGGTTTGCCACACCAAAGCTTGAGTGAGGCCTTGATACCTACTATTCCGTCCAATAAAAAAGTAAAAGGAGAAAAAAGTTTCAAGCCAGTATTTTCAGCAGTTTCTGATGCCTCTGCTTATTGCAAATGAATTTACTTTAAACGTTAAAATACAGTCATCAAAGTCATAACTCAAAATATACCGAATGCCAATACAACGAAAAATCCATAAAAACGAAATAAATCTCCAGTTTAATTTCTATTACATTGCTTGAAATCCGCGACAGCGTAATTCCCGATACAGTGAGAAACATTTGCGGTCCCTTGAAGTTGTAACGGGATTTCATTGTATTTGTATAAAGAAGTTTTATTTTAATTTTATTTTCTTTAGTTTTTGAATTAAATGATTAATATGTGGTTTTATTAAAACTTGTCCTTAAATTTTATTAGAATGAATTGAAGAAAGTAAAAACTCCGCTAAGTTGTGAAGTAAAACTCAATTACTTCCAGATACAAATGTCGTAAATTGATATCAACACGAGTTAAAAATTAAAACCTCGTTATAAACGACGCGAAAAACTTTCATTGCAGAAACTCGAATCATTAATCTTATTAATATGATTCTCAATCTGAATTTCAAACCATACTTCATCTTGCCCCTTTCCTTCATTTCCAAAACAAAGCGTAAAACACATTTCTACAACTTTTGTAACACGAACATAGGCTTGATTAAAATTCCTTATCGTTGCCAGATATCGGAAACTGAGCTTTACTGCGGAAGCTCGGGATGCACCGGAAGCGGAAGCTGTTCGGTTGCCTCTTTATCTGCAGCTAAACCTTTTGTTAGCGCTTCAACTTCCCTTGCTGCAAAGTTTATTGGAAAACCGGCCATAGACAAAAGGTGATTCGCAAACCCACAGCTTTTACTTGAAATTAGTAAAAATTAAATGGCTGTTTCTGCTTTGCTGTGTTGCGTGTTCTATTTTTAACTTTGTGTTGAATGTCGTCTGCGGCAAAATGGAATAGAAAAAAAAAAGTTTTTAAGTGAAGAGGGGGAAGAACGAATAATAAAAAATGAAATGGGTTTTGAAAAATGAGTTTGAAATTAAGATTAATTTTTCCCTCGGAAGAGATAAGGTTTATCGAAAATTGCTAGACATAGTCGTTATGACTTTTCCAGTTTCAGTTACTATTATGATTTTTTTAAATGAAAATTTATTTCCGTTTTCATAATCATTTATTTATTTATTCAACAAATTAAAATATGAAGCTTTTAGTCCTTATAAGTATCCGAATGGTTACATATGTATATGTTTAAATTTAGTTAAAATTTAAGAATTGGATGCTAGTTGCAATGCTAGTTTTCAATAAAATGAAAAGAGGGGGAAAAACAGTGGAGGCAAAAAACATTTCACGATCACTCCACTTAATGTTTCCAAAGTTTTTTCTTCACTTGAATATTCGCAACGCCAGAGCTCGAATACGCTACCTTGCGGTGATTAACAATACTAAAGAAAAAGGTAAACCATTCACTCCACGTGTTTTCTTTGGGGTAAATTACAGGCTTCAGACAGTTTATGATGTAATGTAATTTCAGAAGAACAGAAAAAAAAAGCTTCCCACAAACACTATGAAAAAATACTGCCATTCACTAAGCGTCAAAGCACGTTATAAGTTACGGCATTTTTTTTGTTTTACCTTTTCATCCGCCATTAGACAGTGGCTTCAGCGCCCCCTATAGTTTATTGGAGTTGCGAATAATTTTGTATGTGACTTCATTTTTGGTTTTTTTGGTTTTTTAAATGAAGTTTTATCGTTAAGAAGAATATTTTTGGTACAGGTAAAACTAATTTATTGAGCTTATTTAGAAGTAAATTGGCCTTCTTCTTCTTTCTTTATATTGATTTTTCATTCAAATTCCAATTAAATTCATGCAGTATCTCAGTTTCATGCCATGTACTGAATGGTACGAACAAAAATGCGAGCATTTTACAATAATAATGCTGTTGATGTAATAACCCGTACTGTTAGGGGAGAGTGTTGTACCTTGGAACACTGCTAATTTCTAAGAATCTATTTTTAACAGCCATGTTTTTGTAATGTTTAGTAGAAACCTTCACAACTAAATGGGGATGAAGTATCAATCAGCATCAAAAGAGTTAAATTGATGATTTTGTGAGAGAATGAAAATTTCATGACTCCAAAGCAAATATTTTCTACATTTTTATTTCATTTTCTGTCTTTGTGTTTGTAAAATTAGTCAATTGAATTTTATTTTGTTATAAAAGAGACTTTAAATATTTTGGTTATTAGAAAATAATGATAGTGCATCTAGTTTGACCGCCATTTTGGTTTTTCTTAAACTACGTAGTGATTGTATCTCGGGACAGCGAAACATATTGTACCTTAGGACGAGTCCCAAGGTGTAACCATGGTACTTAATAATTAAGATATGTTTAGGAACGTGGGAAAATGTTCTCATCTGATGTAGTCTTTTGAACACATTAAAAATGCCAGATAATAATTCATTAATTCATTATTTATGATTCATTATTCATAATTTAATTCCCTACCATTATTTTTTGGGGGGGGAGGAGGGGGGTTCCTTAATTGGCTTAAGTATGTGAGTGAATCATGAAGGATTTCTATGATACAACAGGGTGTGTCCCAAGGTGCAATAGGATGGGGGTACCTTGGGACAGTTTGGAACTCTTACTTTAAATGGCTGGCAATAATTTATTTTCAAACTGTTTGAATTTTAAAAGTATATTACAGAGAAGTATATTGGGGTATTTTAATGTGACTTTTAGATTTTAAATTTAATTTAAATAATTCACGGTAAAAATTAAAATGTGGAAAGTGTCCCAAGGTACAACTCTCCCCTACAGTGGCTATATAATAGAAGTATGGATTGAGTTTCCTTTGAAATAAAACGTGACAGCGGTTTTCGACTTGATTGTGAAGGATTCGTTCCAAATCGCTTTGTGACGTGATAGTACCGACAAATGATCAAATAATGAAAGAAAAACCTTTTGAGCTGGTTTTGATACCAAACGCATCAATTGTAGTTTACGATCCCCTAGTGGAGGAATGTGGGGTGAAGTGAAATAGTTAACTTTCCCTTTTCAACATGAAAAAAAAAAAAAAAAAAAAAAAAAAATGGAAATTTGTTTGAAAATTACTGTATGTAAAGAAGGAATAGTGTATTTTGTAATTATACTTGGCATCAAAAAATCATTTTTCATTTTTGGCAGTTAATTTATATCTTCAAAAAAAAAAGTGGGAAATGTTCACTTTTAGTAATGGGACAAAGTGAAAAATAAAATATTTTTGAAATGAAATATTTTCTACAGAACCGGAAAATGAAAACAAGGTTAATATATTTAAAACATAAATAAATAAATAAATACAACTCCAAAAGTTAGTAGGCCTGAATTAATATTTAAATCTAGAAAAACGCCCGTCATTGGTATGACGGGTGAAAATTGCTTCTACATTTGAACTCCTGTTTGGGGAGATTTTTTTGATGGTTGAAATTTTAACCCTAACTCCAATGGATTTACCCTGAACTCCAATAGATAGCGTTCATTGTTGACCACTTTTTCATTTCTTCTTTCCCCAGAAATGTCACAGACCTTCCAGTAAAACAGTTAAGTTACCGGATCTAGTTCAGCATTGTCAAAATAAAGCCCCTGCATGTCAAACATTATCAAAAAATATTTTTAAAATACCATGCCGCGGCGCGAGTTTCATTGTTGGTGACGTCAGCATTACTCGATCAGTGAATTCGTTATTATATGTATGAGGATGTTAAAAATAAAAGCTTAATCATTTTATAATAACAAAAAAACTTTTTCACCGACGACAAAATATTACAAAATGATTATCAATTCTTGAAATTTGCTTATATCATCATATGCTTTGATCTTCAGAGGTAATTTTTTCTTGACTGGAACAGACTACACTGTAAAAAAAATGTAACCTTACTCCATAAAAGCGGTGGCAGTTTAGCTTCCTCCATAGCAATGGAGTAACTTAACTGATAAAACTGGTGTAACGCTCATAACATTACACCAGTTTTATCTGTTAAGTTACTCCATTGCTATGGAAAAAGCTAACCGTGGAATAAGGTTACACCCGCGTTCAAAACACACTTTTCAACACCGTAAATCTCCGCTCCGGCTCCGCAAAAAAAACGATTGAAAAATTCGCCGTTTCCATACCAGAGAAAGCGGTTTTTACCCTACATCCTTAGCGGCTAGTAGATAAACTTGTTTCGCGTAATGCATTCTGGGTAAAAACTCCGCTTTCACTCCAGAAGCAAGCAGGGGGAGAAAAATTCCACATATACCCCGCAAATAACCGGAATGCGGTGAAAAGCAGGTTTTTTCCGGGGTCGAAAGTGTCCATGGAAACGGTCCTAAATTGCAGAATGCTGCCACCGCATTTACAGAGTAAGTTTACACTTTTTTTTACAGTGTACATGTGTTACTACATAGTTAAAATATTACCAGATAGGTGGCGCAAAAAAATATAATTATTTATCACCATTTCACTTTGCCCTTCATTCCCGTACGTAACTTTATACTTACTTGTAAAGCTAATTGGGGCAAAAGCTAATGATGGCAGGCATGTATACATTCATAAAGCAGCAGAGAAGTACTCGTTCGGTCATTATCCCTGTTACAAATACGTCTCTTGTACGCATCCAACGGAATTAAATTGCAATTAAATGATTTACCCTCGAGAACATCAAAAACTAACTCTGTAGGGAATTTCTAAATCCCAGAGAAAGCTTATCGATAAAACAAACCAGTATTAATCTTGACTTTTAGAGAAAAAGTTTGGACATTTACACTAACTGCGAAATCTCCGCTAGGTTCTGTTTTCTCCTTGCAACGTTGCAACTCTATTTTAGAGCTAAAAGATATATCGCATCTCTTCTAAACACCGATTTTCAAGAAGCTAGCGTAATTACTTTTTTTATTTCGAAGACTTTGGAAACGTTTTAACGGGAAAGGTAAACACCATAAATTAATTTATAAGATTTAATTTTTAACAGAAAGTTTCGAATTGTTTCCAGTTGGAATGTTTTCTTAAGCTCCTTTCAAAATATCGTGCCTGCTATTGTATCAAAACAATGGTCTTTTCTTTAAACTAAATCAAATATTAGTCATATTTGGTTTTAATATTTTCTTTTAATATTAGTCAATAGCTTCGTAATTAAAATAATGCAAGTTAAATTAACAAAACTTAGCAAATAATTTATTTATCTTGCATGAGCACTTAACTTTAAAATACTGCAATTGCAGCAAATATTTCATTTAATTTCTCTTAAGTTTCTGTTTTTATTCAGCGAGAGGCTAAAATTTCGTTAAAAAGTTATTTTAAAAATAGTATGGCCCGATATTTACCTCTTTCGTATGACGAAAGTGTTTACTGTTAAGTTAATTAAAATATAAAGTAATAAAAATGAATAAATATAAAATTAATAAAAGTATGAATTGCAACTAACTTCAATTTATCCAAAAAGTTATAGTACTGTAGGCATTTGTCAGAAAACCTTAGCACTATTACTTTCTTTTAGTGAATTTATAAAACTGAAACAAATCTTTGCTTAAATTTTCAATGGCTCTAACAATGTTAGATGTAACTTATAGAGGTAATGAGAGATGTACAACAAACAAAATAAATAAATAAAAAAAACCTAAGCAAGTCATTTTTTTCTTACTAATATTTTTTCCTTTTTTGATCAATCTAAATTGATTATTGATCTCACTTCTCCAAGAACCTGGCGTACTATCTGAATTCGCTATCTAATCAACATCTTCGTGATTATCTTCATGATCTAGTATCACGAAGATAATATACTCACGATCTATATTATTTTCATGATTGTTAGATACCAGTCACGTGATTTTTAAATTTCATTGAGGAACTTATACAAAATTCACAAACTTGTTTTTGTATTAAAATTCATTGAAACTTCAATTTTTGACATAAAATAACTTCAAGAATTTTGAAAATTTAACCATCTTTCAAATTTTTACATAAGTTAATACACCATTCTTCCGTGATAAGCACAAAAGTCATATCTGCACTTTTCATCAAAATTGAGTTACGGTCACTAGGTGGTTCTTCGTCATATATCTCACCTAAATACAACGTTGTATGGAAATAAAATCCATCCAAGCGGGAAAACATGAAATAAGTGACCCTAGTAAAAATCTAAGCATATTGCTTAAAAGTTGACCCTTTATTAATTGCCTGGTGGAAGAAACCTGTAATCTTTATCTGCTTTTGGTTTTAGCTACAATTTCATTTTCCATTCTAATATTTTTTGTGAAACTGCTTTTTTGTCTGTATTCGTGAATAATAGTTGTTTTAGTTTTGATGCTTTGACAATAAGACGAAACAGAAAGAACGACAGAACGGCTTCAAACAGCTAAGAAACACATTTATCTTGAAAAAAAATAATAATAAAATAAAATAAAATTAATTTGAATTTTGACATCTTGAATTCAAATTATGTTTTTCGCAATCACGAGAGTGTGTATGTAGGCGTGTGTGTTTGTGTGTGGGGGTATGTGTGTTTGTGTGTAGGGGGTATATGTATTTGTGTGTCGGCATGTGTGTTGTGTCTGTGGGGGAGGGTATGTGTATGTGTGTGTAGGCATATGTGTTTGTGTTTGTGTGCATGCATGAATGTGTGGGTAGTTGTGTGTATGTGTAGGTGTCTGTAAGTGTGCGTGTGTGTATGTGTTTGTGTATGTGTGTAGGTGTATGTGTGTGTGTGTGTGTGTGTGTGTGCAGAGTTGCGTATGTATGCGCGTGTGTGTAGGACATGGATTCAACCTGGAGACGGCTTTCGCTATAGGAGCACCATCGTGAGGAGCCCGTCGACGGTGATGGCGCGGAGGGTGGCGGTGGGAAAAATCAAAGGAACGTCAAAAACAGTCAAGTGAGAACAATAAGCAATCGTGATTGATCAAAAAAACAGAAAAAAATATGTATCTTGTAGAGAAAAAATTATTTTGCTCTGTTTTATGAAAAACGTAATAAGCGAATTTTCCTAAAACGAGTAACGTAAAAGCATTTTCATGAACCAGTAGAAAATGACGTTGAAAACGGGACAACGTATGAGACATTCAACGTAAAATCGAGGCTCCACGGTATTAAAAAATTAAAAATTCATTATAAAAATGACTAACTTTCAATTTCTTTCTGGTCCCTCGAAAAGGAACTTTATTTCCTATCATTTAGCGTTCCTGCAGGATGGAGCAAACACCTCCGAACGAAACGGAACCTCAGGCGCCACGAAATGACATACATCACTGCTTAATGGAAGAGTCAACTTCCAGGAGCCATTTTCAACAGATTTGAACACAATTCAAATAGAATTTACTGCAAAGGATCAGCGCTCTTCCCATTTCAGCCCTTTTTTTTTTGAACATTCTTATTTTTCTTTTTCAATCCAAGGATAATTTGCTATTTGTTGAGTCTTAAATTTACTATAAGAATAACCTGAGATGTTTAGAGTTTTCTCAAAGTAATGCATTCCGTTTTGTAATATAATCCTACAATTATAATCCGTAATGAGAAATACAGTAGAGCTTCGATTATCCGTAATTCTTTTAACCGGAACCTCGTTTATCGGTCTACTTGAATTTTAATTAGTAAATCTTTGAAACACTGTCAATATTTCTAGTTTTTAAACTGAAATTATTCGAAAGTTGTTGTTTTTTACAACGTATTTACGCTTGAGACTAAACAATAAAACTTAAAGTTAACTGCATGATTAATATCACAAATCATAATACAGATTTGCATTTTCTGACTTGTGTGATTGAATGTAAAAAAAAATGTTGCTTATAATATTGGTAAAATAATTAAAAAAATAACATTTAGTAGTTATTTTGTAAATACTCTCTCATATGTTAAAATCCAGAGTCAAAGTTTCCTTGATGTTCTGACAGTCATTTTATATCTTTCTCTTTTATTCGGAATTTTCGATTTATCGAAGATGGTTTAGTTCCGATCACTTCGGTTATTCGAGGCATGGGAAATGTAGTAAAATATTGCGCTATATTATGGTTTGAAATCTTACATTTTCACTTATAACACGGTTCATTAAGTTCCCAGAAGCTTTGCAATTAGCGAAAA
The DNA here is from genome assembly GCF_026930045.1 of Uloborus diversus. NCBI lineage: Eukaryota > Metazoa > Arthropoda > Arachnida > Araneae > Uloboridae > Uloborus > Uloborus diversus. Next base: position 223,549,850 of record NC_072731.1, read on the forward strand.
AAGTTACTGTGTTTGCATGCAGTTTTTATAAGTGTATTAAAAACCTTCCGCACTCAACACACACAAGAGCACACTTTTCACCCTGTAGTTCATTTCACGTAAAAAGAAACGCAATATGCTTACAGTAATTGCAGTTTACAATTCGAAAAGATACTACTGTTTTGACTGATTTAACTAACACTTGGTATTATTTTCAGTTTCATAAACTTCAGGCACCATGGATGAAATTCTAAATTGTACTTTACCCTGACACTTTCATAAGTTTTAGTGAAAGGAACACTTCCTCATTATGTTCCATGTACTTCTTGCTTTCATTAGTCATTTTAACAGCTACTTCTGAATTGTGTTTCGCAAAAACGCCTCAACCTAAAAAAAAAAAATGCAACAGCTTACGGCGCCCACCACCTAAGCTGTTAGCCCTAAAAGTTACCTGGTTCTTATTTTTAAGAAAGAAAAAGTGCTTGAAAAAGTAGAAATTCCGTAGGAATAAAATACACCAGTAGAAACAAACTGATACGTTAAAAATAACTCTTGTGAGGAAAAAAAGGCATGAGGAAAGAAAAATGTTTAATACTCTCCTCCGAATTTTGTTCTTTAAAAAGCGCTTAGTAGATAAATATAACACTAATTTCAATAACATTGACCCTTTCCAGTTGACAGCCAAAGCGGAACAAGAAACAAAAACTCAATTTTTATCCCTTGCTGTTTCTTGGACCGAAGTCAACCCCAACTGGCGATTCACATGATAGGAGCAAAGGGAAAAAATGTATCTGTGTGAGGATGTGTTCAATATATTATTTTTTAAAATGCTACCGGTATCTATGCTAAGTTTTCCAGTTCATTTTGTCTTGTATTTACCTGAATTTTAGACGTTATTTGAATAAATCAGATGAAGTAAGCTAAAATAACACTGGTGGCGATTTTGACGTCTTAGATTTGTAACTTGTTTTTAGATAACTTATGGCATCTGAGTACAAAAACAAGTAATAAAACAAAAATAAATAAGTAAAATAAAATAAAATGAAGATTTTCTACTTAGGTCAACAAAGAAGGTGTGACTGTTTCATTTATTATAGCTGGTAGTGATCCAGAGAATAGTTAACTAATAAAATCTTCTCCTGCAATATATGCTTTACCGTTTCGAAGACGAATTGCTAAATAACTTCAATCAGTAACACATTAAGGCGTGGGGACAAGGAGCGCAGGCCAAAGCATCCAAATTCGGGAGGCACTAAATTTGTAGCTAAAGTTTTTTTTTTTTTAATTGAATAATTCTGTAGTGCACTACAGCTAGAAAAAAAATTCTTAAAATTTAAACTTTTTTTCGCAAACTTCAAAGCCAAAAGGTTTTATAACTTCACTATATGCATAATATATGCAAGCATGGAAGGGGAAGGGCATTAAATAAAGTTCGTGCCCAGTGTCTTTAAAAGTCATAGTTGGATTCCTGGCTTCAATAGTGCATACAAATACATCATAGACTTGCTCAAGGTGGCCTGGTTTAGCTGATATTGGCCACGTTAGCTAATTTCAATCACACTTGACTAGAAAAAAAATCTAAAATTATTTAATTAAATTTTATAAATGACCACTGTAAGTTAAAAAAATGAATTTGAACTTGAGTGGATGAATTAAAAGTATATTTTGTTTCGGACGTGGCTTTACCAAGCATATTTGTTAAAGAGTCGCTATGATCATTCAAACTGCATTTCATTCGTATATTCCCCTTTTTTTTTCACAATAGATTATAGCTAAATGGGGGATTCGTTTTCGCTTTCTTTTCAAAATTCTTGACTGTTATAATTATGTAAATATCTGAAAATATGTTTCAATTGTTTCTGTTTTACCTCTATGCAAATGTCCAAGGTCCTATATAATTTCTAAATACTATCTTGCCAGGTATAAAGCCAAATAGCGAGACAGCACAGCAAAACAATGCGGGTGACAACAAATTACCATTCGTTATGCTAACAAGAAAAAGTTTAAACTTAGTACAGTTGAAACAAATATTTAAAAAAAAACATCAATTTATTGCTGCAGTGGATGATTGGAACAAATTAAGAAAAATGCATTCAAAATTACACTCGAAAGCAACTTTCACAAAAGGGAGAATGAGTGATCAGGGAAATGGAGAAAATAAAAACATGGTGCACAAATGCGTGTGAAAATGCGATCTCATCATCTATTAATGACAATATCATTTAGCAGTTTTTCCGCAAGTTTTGTTTAATGATATTCCATTAATTCGTGCTTTTGAAGTCAAATTTTTATATCACTCGCTTGATTTTGGTTCTGTATCATGGAAAAAGAAATGTACATTTAGAATATAAGTAGATTTATATAATAAGTAAAATTGAAAAGTCTTTAATTGAAACTCTTTATTATTTTCAGCTCATTCCGAAAATACCAGTATTTCACATCAGCAAATACCGGTATTACGAAATCGCAAAATTGCTCCAAATACCGGTATTCGGTATACCGGTTTTGTAATCACTAATTACAATAATATCCCTCCCCTTTATTATCTACCATCAATGCTAAATTAAGGAAAAAGTCAGCAAGGTGCCATCTACTTTCTGTTCCCAAGAATTCTGACATTTTAAAAGACAAATATAAATTTACTGGTTAAACTGTTACGGAAGATATGTATTCAAAAGCAATAAAAGTGTATTGACGGAAAAAACATTTTCAAAGAACGACGCAAAATAGTAGAAACAAGAAAGGTCATTTACGAATGACACAGGTTTAGTTGTTGAAGATTTTCCTTCGGCTGCCATTTCCCCCATCTGTCTGTTGCATGCTTCCAGGACTAATTCAAATTTAATATTTTCTTTTCTCACCAAACTCAGAAAGAGTGGGAAACCTGAAGTGAAGTAAAGCAGCGGAATAATTTGGGATTCGGAGAACACATTAGGGGGACAAAAGTCATTTGAATAAGAACAACTGTTGACGCATGCTTTGCCAAAGTTTTCGGATAAAGAACTTTCGCTGTCTGCGGGTTCGAAGGTGGAATTATTTCTCTTCTTTCGAAAATGTGTTGGACACGATTGCAGTATAACATGGACATATATTCTAAGTACAGTTTTCTGATCTTTTAAACAAACTCCGATAGATTTAAAATTTTAATTTCTAACAGATCGGTTTCAATGAATATATTCTTTATATTCAATAAATTATCAACCTAAGTTCCTTCGTATTAATGTCATGTATTGATGCCAAAAGTAGAAAGCTTGCACACAGAATTATTACACAGGGCACCATCAACCTCTTGCAATATTGATGCGTGAACTTAGTTATTTATGGTCATATGACTTTGTAATTTTAGTTGAAGATAGCCGGAGGAAATTCGAAATTGTTAATGTGATAACATTTTCAATTACAGAAAGTTCCATTCTTGGTATGTTTCATGGGAGCTAACTTTGTAACAATTTTTTGTCCACACATGAGACTATGACTTCTTGAAGAATGTTGTAGAAAGTTATTTTGAAGAGTTCTTCTTCTTCTGATATGGAACTCTAAAAATTCCGACGGCGTGTGCTTAAACATTTCTAATATTACAATTTAAAACATGGCTTTATAATGCCTTTTAAATCCGCTCATCAAAAAGAATTTAAAAAAGGAAAGTTCTTAACTAGCTTTTATTTTTAAAATCAATTAATTTAACTTTCCTTTATACAGCTGCTGATTTGAATCTAATGACTCTTCAATGTTTCCTGGTCAGATGTTTGTCTTTATTCAAACACTAATGCTTGTTGGGAGTTTCATTAGTGGCTCATTGGACCGTCATATTTCTGCAACATTTTATTATTTTTCTGGTTCTAATAACACGGTTTTCCGCAACTCTTGTACTACTTTTACCGATGTTTCTTAAAACAACCATCCCCCCCCCCTCTCTGGATAATAATTTTAACTTTCTCTTTTAGATTTTAAATAATAGTATTTCAGTTCTACTCATTAGGGTCTGGTGGGAGAAAGTGGTCAATGGGGTAAAGTGGTCATACGTCAAATAAATGGCTATAGCTTGGAAATAAATGTTTGAATGAATGTAAAAAAAAAATATTTTAGAGTAAGGCAGTTAGAAACTACATTTTGAATATAAAATTTTACAACTGAAAAAATTTTATTCGGTAAAAAAAATATTTTGCGTGAATATGAAAAATTTTAAAATCTAAACATCTCTTTTAACTTCCTTGGGAAATTTTGTTTGTTAGAATTATGAACAAATTGACTGCACAGAATGCTTCCTATATGTCTCAAGAACTGTTACTCATTAGCAGTTAGCTGAATCTATTTTAGATAATTTTTTAGAACAATTTAAGTAAGATGGGGTAAAGTGGTCATAATATTAAGCTTAACGAATATTGTTCTTCTAATGTCACTTAATCTTTAATTATAAGGCAGATACAAATTAAATATTAATTTTACTTAATATGTATTCTTTTCACAGTAAACGTGGTTAAATATACGAGTATATGCGTATATATACGCATATATACTAGTGTAGGCACGTACATAGACGTATTCACATAAACGCACCAATAAATAGGTATATGGGTATCTGCAAGTATTTTTCATCCATACAGCTATACATTCTACTATACACGTATATACTCGCTTATACTCGTATATATACGAACACTTATATACTCAGGTATATACGTATACGTACTCGAGTAGACACTTGCATACAAGCATGAGAAATACAAGTGAGTTTAAACTCTTGGCTAAGTTATTAAAAGGTGATAGAGGGGAGGATAAGAAGCAAGAATTACATTAGGAACATATGGTCACAAACACAATGCTGACGGCTACATGCACGCAAAGCCAGAAACTGATGGATGCAAAAAAGGTCACAAATTTATTACACAAATACAATTTTACACAACATTTTAGGTCTTAAAAAAGTTTTAAAGGGATTGATGAAATTTGCGGCCTGCAGCTGTAATACACGCGTCGCATTCACAGATCAATCTCTGTTGCAATAATGAGACTTATAAAAAACTTTCATCAGCCTCTGTGCCTTTGTTGCAATGCGTGTATTAGAGTTACTACAGGCCGTAACTTTTAACAAAAGCTCTAAATATTTCTTAAAAACTAGAATGTTAGGTAAAATCATCTTTGTGCAACAAATTTGTGCCCTGTTTTGCATCCATCAGTTTCTGGCTTTGTGTGCATGTAGCGCGTCAGTGATTATAATTTCTTTGATTCTTTGCTTCTTATCCTCCCCTCTCACACCCCTTTGGTTTTCGCCCAAGAGCTTACCCAAGCAGCACAGAGGCGTTCAAAACCCGTTGTATAACACGTTCTAAGAACACCAGCCGATACGTTCAAATTACGTTCTCCCAGAACGGTCTAAAAAGCGTCTATGTGTCTCATCGATCGATGTCGTATAGCACGTCGAAATCAGGTGTTGTACCACCGCTTTTGCACCAATTTTGAACGTGGAATAAAACGTTATGTGAAAGTACTAGGAAGACGTTTCATTTTGGTGTTCAGTAGAACGTCGAATGTTACGTTACATTTAGGTGCTAGGAATACGTTTGATTTTAGTTCTCATTACACGGTGTTGATATTTTGGTTTTAAAGGCAAATTTAATAGGGAAAATTAGAACAGGCTTGAAAATGCAATATTTCTCAAAAAAAAAAAAAGTATCATTATTGCATAATAAATATATGCAACAATTATGCTTTCTTTTTTTGAGAAACAACGTATTTTCAAGCCTATTCTTTCTCCTTCTTTATGATTAATCAAGTTCATTCAACAACTTCTGAAATATATGATCATAAAAGATTTTCTTTAAAGTGTCAGTTCGATTCCGTTTTACTTTTGGTAAGTTTAAATCATGCAGGTGGACCGTATTGTGAAATATTAAAAATATGTGCTAACAAAGAAAAACCATTATTGAAAATAACTATTAAAAAATGAAATTAGTCACACGTTAAAAGAACTTATTATATTCAAATACCGGTTAAAACATGATCTGCAATAAATAAATATAGTAATGTTATAAGTAATTGATAAGAGAGAGAGTTAATGTAATAATGTTTGTTATAAAAATAAAATTGAATACACATTGATGGATATGTATAAACATTTATTTATTAAATACAAAGATTATGCAAATGTGTACACACAAAAAGAACAAAAATATCCCAGATTAAACTATCAAAACGTACAACATATACGAAAATTGATTTCTTGAACATATTCTAGAGGCGGCATTTTGGCACGATCATTAAAAATAAATTTTTCTTTGGAGGCTGTCCTTAAATGATGTCACGCTTTGAGGAAGGGGGGGGGGGGCAGGTTCCTAAAATTGAGTTTGTGACAAGGAGGAGGCAGGGTCTATCAGAAGTGTTACATCACGCGTTTTTTTACAAGAATATGCTTATAAAAAGAGCGAGATATGTCACAAAGGGGGTGGGGGCACGGCGAAGTGTGACACTTCGTCAAAGGGGGAAATGGCGCCCATATGTATAATTTTAAGGGGGGGGCTAAGATTTTTTTTTGTTCCAAGGCTTTTATTTGAAGATTTTTTTTTTTTTTTTTAACTTTCTTCTTCTGTCTACATAGTAAAAGAAAGTTACAGTCGTGAAGGGATTCCTGTTTTAAAATTAACCATTTTAGGGGAATCATTTATGCACAGCTCCTTATGACAATAGACTGTCAAAAGTGCTTTACAAAGATTTATTTTTGTTGTTTGGAAGCCTGCTGAATGTCACACGAAGAAAAAAAAAAGAAAGAGAGAGAGAGAGAGAAAGAAAGAAAGCGGCAGGTAAGACATTCAATTCCTGAATGGGTGGGAGAGGAAGGGAAAAGAAGAATTCTATATATATTTTACAATAGATCAAGCGATTAATGACGCCTGAAAAGGTAAATTTTACTTAATGAGTACTATAGCAATTATTTTTAATTTTTAACTCAATGTAAAATGTATCCATAAAATTGTATTCACCAGACACTGCAAATACCTTTGGAAATAATATTGACATATATAGAATTGCGAGACATAAACACGCTTGTTTAAGCAGATGAAGAAGTTTTGGTCTTATTCTGTGAAATGCAAAACTCAGTAAAATAATTATTACTATCTTCAACTCTAGGTATCGCAAAAAATCGTGTTAGCGGTTTAAAAATTTTGCTGTCTTTGTCAATTAGTGTGGCAAGTGGAGAAATGAGTTTCAAAATAAAAATAACGATTTGTTTAAAGCTCCATAACTCTTCAAGTTAGGTTAAATGGCAATTAAACATGAATTAATAAAAGAAATCAATTAAAAACTTCAATCATCAGGTCCTGATATACCAGACAGAAAAAAAAATGTACTGGATTCTAACGTTAGTCCTGATATTCTTTGTTTTTATTTTACTGATAATTTATTTGTCTTTTCTTGTTTCTTGTCGACCCAGAATGAAGCAAACAAATTTCTATTTTCCAAAAACTATAAAATATTCCTGGTTCAAGACAGTCATTTTGCTCACAAATGCTTCTTTTCACTAAAAAGTTGTATAAAGGGAAAAATCTCTTGGTTCTAAGTAAGTTTGCGGCAGTTGGAAAATTTAAGCCTAAACTTGCGTATCAGAAGAGTAAGATTTTTAATGAATCAGAGCTTGATGTAAAGGTGCCGATTTCAGAATCTTTTTTCGTTTCTTCTTAATTAATTTTTAGAGTTGATAAGAGCAGATAAACTGCTCTTATCAACACTAAAAATTAATACAAATCACAATAGAGGAATGATAGATCAGCATTAAGACCTTTCAAACTTTGTACAGCACAAGCAAAAGCAATTAACCCATCAAGTTGTCATAAAAGTGTCCTAATTGCATTCTATTTACTATTTTAAAACTTTATGGGATATATATATATATATATATATTGTTAGAACAATGATTTTATTTTATTCGTTGACTCAAAATTGCTGTACTGATATTTTTTTATCAGAAATGCATGGCATTTCCAACCTCTTTTTTGTTCTCAAAAAAATTAAGATACTTCTATAGAACCAACCTTGATCAAGGATGTGGTTCGAGTAAAATAAATTAAATATTACTACAAAATATTATAAGTCAGGAAGATACGTTTAAAGCTATGCAGATACAGAATGAATAATGTTCGATGTTGTAAAAAATTGTAGATACCAAATTCAACATATGTATGCACTCACATGAAATATGAATAATACATGTAAAACATAAAAATACAGATTTAACCATAATATTTATGCATAACATATGAAATTTTTTCTATAATTAATAATGTAAAATTAAGCACCTGTAAACAAAATAAATGTATGCTCCTTTGGCACAAAATGTATTGTTGGCAAATGTATTTTTGCTAGGACGATTTTTACGGTTTTTTAAATGCAAAAATATGTACATTCACAATTCAAAAATGTGTACACATTAAACACAAAAATATTAACAAAAATTTTAAATAATGTGCAAAAACTAATTTGTTTGGAATTCACTCGAGTTTTCACCATTTTTGGTGAGGGCTTTTCTCATCACTTTTTACTATACCCGTCACTTCAAGTACTTTGCTCGTAGGAAAAAGAAGTTCAAGCTAGGTCTTTCCTGATGATTTTTGTTCATTATGAAAAAAGCGAATGATCTTGATGAGTTTTTAAGCTTTTCTAGGTAGTGTTAATACAATTCAATTATTTTTTTAAATTGTATAATTATGCCGAAAATTTGCATGCTTCAACCAATCTTTAATGGTATTTTCAACAACCTCTACTGCAATTCCCGTTGAAAATGGATGGAATGTTGGAATTTTGTCTTATTGCAGCTAAAAAGAGAAAAAAAATATAATATTAATGCAAGCATATAAAAAGCATGATATAAAAATTCATAATTTCTTTAAAATTTGTGAATTTTCTTTAGTTATTATGAAGCTGGGAATGTTTAAAGGGGTAGGATCTTTAGTTAATCTCTTTCTCTCAAAACAACTCGTGTATCTTTTTCTCAAAAACTGCTTAGCATCCTACTTTTCACATTTTTATGACACAGTGCATGAATGTTACTGTATCTAGTGAAGCAAGAATTTGGAAATATTTGTTACATATTAATAAGTAGACTAGAATTATGTTGTGATGAAAAAAAATATTACATGATGTTAATGATATATTAATATATCACTTTAATATAGTACATTACTTTTTGGCAATTTTTAATGATAAATTAATACTATTAATATTATTAAAACACGCATTTTTTTACCGACACATTTTATTGTAATTAGAAAAGTTCTATCAAAATATCATATTTTCAGAAAAATATATTATATATTATCATGACAAAAATCGCAAACCTTCATTTTGTAACTTTTTGTATGCAGATTGAAAATTCATATGAAAAAAAATGAAACAGTTTGAAAAAAAAATAAATTTCATGATCCAATATTTTCAACAAATTCATACAACTTAATAATAAACGATTTTTTTTTTCCAAGCTCTCAAAAATTTCCAACATTATAGGGTAGAGTTACAATGAATGGGACTTATTTTTTTCAAAGTACACAGCATGCATCAATTCATATGCCAGTGGCACCTCTATTTAAGGAACACAAAGTCTAGTGTCAACAAAGTTAGTGTCCTTTATTGAGAAGTTCTACTATAGTAAGCTGAATCTTAATATTCATTTGTTTATTCACTTCTTAATATGTAAAATCGTAATTTGATTTTTTCAAAAAAATAAGCTTACAGCTTAAGAAAAATAGTCTTGATTATTCAGAAAATCTTCCCATTGATCAAACTCCTCCATTGTTTGATTTGGAAGCTTCAGCAACTCTACTTGGGACAAACCACCGATAGCTGAATTATTTGCAAGCACCAACTGATTTAATTTTGTAAGACTTTTATTGATATTTTCTAAATTAGCACTCACAGCTTTTTGCCAATATGAAATCAAACAAATTTTTAGTAACACATAAAGCAAATTCTGAAAAAAGTACAGCACATAACTATTTCAAAGCTACAATGGAGCCCCCTCATCAGTGCAAAAAACTCATCCCACAACAAGAAAGTCATGAGAGAACTTCAGTAAGGTGCGAAGATCACAACATATTATTTATATTTACAATTAAGTCCAATTTCTAGTTAGACCTCTAAATTTTTACTACTTAAACAAGCTTTTGAAGGTTTAAGGTAAGCAAACAAATTTGACCAAGTCACAGTATTTTTTTTTAAATGTACATACATTTTGAAAAAAATTAAACCTATAGCCTTAAAGAAATCAATTAAATATATAGCCCAATTTACTATCAATGTAATTTACCTGACAAAACAGTTTTTAAGTGTATTTTCAATCGTCGACTCAGTCGCAGGCTCTTGCTGGTGCATCACAAATGAATGCATTTAAATAAAAATTGTAATGTTTTCCATTGCATTCAACACCATCTGACAACAAGCATTTTAGATCGTCAATAGTGTCTTTCAGGAAATCTGACAGTGAAAGAGGTTTTCCCACACCACAAAAGACGCCTACCAGAAAAGGCTTGCTAAAAACGTGTGAATTTTTTTCACTTAATTTTGCTAATATAGGCCAAAAGTTTTCCCTGAACTTTTATGTAATAGTAACCCATCTACATTAAAATCAATATCGATTTCAGAAGAAAAATCTGTGTTGGATATAATTTTGTTGACATTTTTTGCCAAACCAAAATGACAATATTCTCCATTTTTAGATCTGTTATATTTACATTTCTTGCTGTTTCTAAAACTGTCGTAGCATCTTTAGGCAGATTCCACTGTTTGGGGAAAATTCCACTGTTTAGGAGATCATTGATTGCTGTATGGGAAATTTTATGCTTTAGACATCAGGTACGAAACTTTGAAATATCAAAAAATTCATTCGAATCATGGCCACTTTCATAAGATTTATATTCATAACTTTCAAAAAACTCATGTGGACACTTGATAACTGAAATAGAATTTAAAGAAGAATTGCCCAATATAACATTACTGATTGATGTTGTAGATGCAGAAGTAAAATTGGGAGGGTCTTGAGGTAAATAATTAGAGGGTGAAAGATTGGCATGGTCTTAGAGAAATAGATGTTGAAAGACCAGAAGAGGGTTTTGAGGAACATTAGATGTTGAAGGACCAGCTTCAGAAATGTCGAGATCCGGAATGGTATCAAAAAATTTCAAAGTATATTTCTACTATCTTCAATAATTGCATTTAAAACGATTTCTTTGTATTTCCTATTCAAAAATTTTTGTTTAATACGATAATTTTGACGCTTACTTCTATCCATCGTCAACTAAAAAAAAATAAAAAAACGAGCTGATATGTGCATCACATGACTTCCTTTTATACCAATTTAAAGTTATTTCCCCATTATTGGCAATTTTAATGTGATTCAATCGTTAACTCTCTAAATATCACCAAGAATGACCAAATTGAAACCAAATTTTAAAAAAAACGCCAAATTTGTGCCAAGTTTGCGACAAAACTTGGTGACCAAAAACTTCTCGATATATTGCCAAGTGTCCGACAAATTATAACACCACTTGAGTTTGCATTGAAATTAACATTGATTTCCCCCAAAAAAGCTGTAAATGACTCCCTTTGAAACATCCGAATGCAACCAAAATGGAATGTGCGCAACTAGACCCCACTAGGAGTCTACGTACCAAATTTCAACTTTCTAGGACATACCGGTCTTGAGTTATGCGACATACATACGCACATACATATATATACGTACATACATACATATGTACATACAGACGTCACGAGAAAATTCGTTGTAATTAACTATTCAAAATTAATGTTTTGCGTGTCTATACGTTCTTAGGTACTTAGGAAAGTTGTAATAAACTCGGGGAAGGTCTATATTTTGGCTGTCTATCTTACGTATTTTTACGTTCTTAGGCACTTATCCGCGTGTGGTCGGGTTGAAAAAAAAACTCAACATTACTTCGGGAATGAGCAAAATGGAAATTAATTCCGAATTTTGAGTGAAAATTTTTTCGCGAATACAATACTTCCTTTTTTGTAAAAGGAAGTAATAACTTTTCATAAGTTAATCGAAAAAAATCTTCTTACAACAAGTTAATCTTTATTTGAATCACTGGACAGAATAAGTGTTATAAATCAGGGATGCCCCCCCTCCCAATAGCATTGGGGCATCCTCTAAAAGTAAGAAAAATACCCAGCCCATCCTGAAAATTACAATAGCCCCCCTAGGTGGGCACCCCTGTATAAATTAAAATTTTAAATAATCAAGTGTAAAAAATAGACATCATTTAAGATACGAGAGAGTAAGATTTTTGAAAAGTTTCATGAAAATATGAGGTCAGGTTGATCATTTTCCCCCTTGTTTCGACTGCGTAATAAAAAATGGCACAAAACATAGTCTACTCATGTTAAATTTACATACAATTAAGTTGCACTTATATGTCGATTCATGTAAGAGGTAAGGTTGTTTTTTTCCGTTATAAGATATAAAAAATTCAAAACCCGTATCTAACTCAAAACAAAAACTAAAAAAAATCTGATCAAACTATTCGTTACAGAGCGGAATATTTTTTACAATAGACAACAGTAGGAGATAATTTTAAGTCAAGCCACCTTATCTAAATAAAAAAGCTATCACGTCTATTTATTATTTTTTTCTTTCCCGATCTGTTTTTAACCCAATGCTAGTTTTTCCAGTAAGTTATTTTTTGTTTGTTGAATCTTTGCGGGGAATTCTAGCGTTGAAAACTTTCAAGCACCAGGTGAAACATGACAAATACAGATGGAAGCCGCTCGCCACTTTGTTTTGCTGTGATAAAATAAAGAAGCAATACCAGGGGCGTAGCTAAGGGGGGGTTTTGGGGACAAAACCCCCCCCCCCGAAAAGTTAGTCTCAAAAAAAAAGAGAAAAAGAAGAGAGAAGAGAAAGAAAAAAAAGGAAGAAGAGGAAAAAATTCCAAGCGATTATACATACATATATATATATATATATATATATATATATATATATATATATTTATATATATATATATATATATATATATATATATATATATATATATATATATATATATATATACATATATATGTATATATATTTATATTTATATTTATATTTATATTATATATATATATATATATATATAAGAAGTAACCCCCCCCCCCCCGAAAGTCGGGTCTAGCTACGCCACTGAGCAATACGCATACTATTCTAAAAAACCAAAAACAAAACCTAGCATTTTGTTTCAAGTTACTTCTGGAAAAAAAAACTACAGTAATAAGCGGAATATTTGGTAGTATTTAGTGATTTATCAATTGCGTGCATTACAAAAAGTGCTTTTTTTCTCTTTTTTTGTAAAAGTAGCTGAACTTCGAAAAATGTTTCAAATGTTCTTAGTTAATGCACGGAAATATCGATAGTTATAAAACGTAACACAATTAAATTTACTGAAAGCCTTTTCAAACATAATACCCTTAACTACAGGATATTGCTTTGAAATAGAACAAATTGCGTCATACATCGAATTTTATTTTTTTTCTCTTGACTATTTTCAACTTCTATCTTTTTCAAACACTATTTTGATTGAGACCTTTTCTGTTAGTAAAATTGATTCTTTACCATGAATATTTTAAATTGAATAACAATTTTTTAAATAATTGTATTCATTTTCTCTCTCAGTATTCAAGTATATTAATTTTTGAATTTGAGTTCAATATGAATCACATTTTAAAGCAGCAACACCTTTTTAATAAAAATTTCGTAGTCGGAAATAAGAATAAGCAAAACGTTCACTTTAAGGAAAACAAATGTGTACCAATCAATTCGAATACAAATCAGAAATTAAATTTGCACAAAGAAATGTAAGCGAAAAATATTTCTGCGAAATAGTTATTGATAATAAGTTATAAAAATGGAATAATTATTTTTCGCTAAATGTTCGAAGGTAAGTAAATGTTTCGAACTGGATTAAACTCAGTATGTAAAAAAAAATCACAAGTCAACATTTTAATAAAACTCGACTTATAAATAAAATGTATATGTGAAAGATTTTAAAAATAATTATAACTAAATTGATGACTTACTTTTGATGAAAGAATAAACTTTTGTTGGAATTGTTCTTCTGTAGTTGCAAGCAGCTCCGAAAAAGGTTGAAGTTGGTAAGCAAAGAAAGTTGTAGTAATTGTTCCACGGTTTTCAGAAATAGAGGGCGTTCGAATGCGGTGACGTTTGAACGTCAAATATTACGTTCTTTTAGCACGGGAATAACACCGTGGCATTAGAACGTTTTTGGAACGTCTAATATGATGTCACCTCAGAACTAAACTGGCACCGTGATAATATCACTGTTGCTTTACGTCTCATTTTACGTGCAAGTAACACTTAACACCGTCATTCGACCAATAACACGATTTCTGTACCAGATTTGAACGTTCTGGTGCTACTGGGGTAGATTCATTCTGTAGGCCGACATGTGTATGAGCATATATTCTCGTGTATACATACATATACTGGTGTATACACGTAAATGTACGTATGTACGTCTATATAGGTATATGATCGTGTTTAGACATATACATGCATATGTACTCGCGCTTCCATATTATATATACGTAAGTAGACACGTACAAAAACGCACTGGAGGTATCCATGAAATAACTCGTGTGTACCCGTATATGTATGTATGTACACTTATATATGTGTATATACTCAAGTATGCATGTATTTTCTCGAGATACCAGTGCATACGCACATATGATGTTCGTTTATACGCATATATACTCGTATATACACGTGACACGTATGTACTCGTGTAGACACGTATGCACTCCTGTAGGTAATTACGTATACATGCTTACATACTCGTATATACACGTATATACTTGAGTAGGCATGTGCATGTATCTGATGTATACATGTATCTACTCATATAGAAACGTGTTTACTCGTGTATAACACGACACGTATATATTCGTGTATACACGCATGTACTCGAGAATATACTTGTAACTACAAAAACAACCAAAGTATACAAGTATTAGGGTTATTTATATTGGTTTTGCATTTATTTTTAACTACGACCCCTTTACCCCATGCTATGACCACTTTCCCCCATCCCATGGGGTAAAGTGGTCTTAAAAACATAGGTAAAAGAAAGTGCTATAAAAATATTAAAATCAATATTTTTCTTCCTAAAATTCAATGTACCGTGTTCTTTAATAATGCAATGTAAAATAACAACAAAAAAAGTTGAAATGTTTAAAGAATGTATTGTATTTATCATCTATTTTTAAGTTAAAAACCTACGATTTTATGACCACTTTACCCCACCAGACCCTATAATTTCTTGATTTAAGCTCAGATTTAAAAGATAAATTAGTTATGTTTGTCAGTTCAGTATTTTTAAATTCTAAATTTCATAATTTTTTTAACTTATTAACTTTTATTTTCTTAACTTTTATGAAGGATATTTTTATCTTTTTTTTTTTTTTTTTTTTTTTTTTAAAGAAATTTGAGTCAAAAATGTTACCAAACAGTATCTAATTGCTTTCACCGTGATTACAACTTTTAAATGTATCCCATGCGAATAGGTTTTTGTCACTGTGTGTCAGAGTTCAGATGTTGTTGTTGTTGTGGTGTGCCGTCAAGGCGGGCAATTTGGGGTGCGCTGCTTCACTTTTCGAACTGTACCGTAGTTTTGGGTGAATCCTGACTTCCACAGTAAACACATGCCATAAGGACCCGTTTATAGGAATAGGGTAGGCAACCATTCACAGCACAACAACACAAATATTTTTATTTGCGTTGGACTTGTACTGTTTGCAAAAAAAGTTTTTGCAAAAAAAAATCATGAAAAACCAAGATTTTAAGAACTATTTACAGCAAAAGTCTTGGTGTATATTTATAGGAGTCTGGATTTCGTCTTCTTCAACCATTCCTGAAAAAAAAAAAAAAAAAAAACTCAACAGTTATTTTTGAGACGGTATTTATTTCCCTGATTCCACCGAACTTCAGTAGTCTGCCGGATATTAGACAATTCAACTTAATAAAAAAAAACTTCATCACTGCACACTATTTCAATATCAGATAGCTCTCCTGCCTCGGACTTTTTCTTACAGGCCCCGTGCCCTAATTTTCCGGCCTTTTCCCCCTTTTTTCTTTTGCAAGCGTAACAAAGGACTTCATAACACCATCAGTCACTGGGGCGCACTGAGCTATCGGGGCCTCGCTTAGTAACCCGTCATCACACCATTTATCATCGCGCCGGACAAGATGGCGATAGGAGCAGCAGAGACAGATAGTCCGGGGAATATAATGCTGGGGCAAAGAAATAGAAGACTCAGGAGCGGTTAGACCCGCAGTCATGGCCGCGAGGAAAAGTACAGGCACGGTGACAGCTAAGAATGATTCGGGTTGAGGATTTATCTAATGGGACAAAGGCAGCTTCGGAACAAATTGAGCTTTGCCTCGCAGGAAAGGATGATAACTTTCTTCAAAGCCTTGGGTGGCTTCCGCTTTTGCACACAATTTTTGGTGCAACGTACTATGTGGAGGTGTGAAAATCAATGATTTTGCTCATTTTTGACTTTTTTACGAGTTTTTATTACACAACCCGGTCTTGGGTGGGTACAGCTTGTTAATCGTTGCAAAAACAAAAAAAAAAAATTTATATTCGTAGTCATAAAGTTAACTGTTAATTGAGTTTAAAAATTCAAGACTGAACTTAAGCAAGCACAGATTTGTCATTGTGGGCTTTTGAAAATTTTCTAAAAAATACAGGATTTGGAGCCCTTTTTTGATTTAGGATATCAGTTTAAAAGCATTTTAAAAGCTCCCCCCCCCCCCTACCGTGTACTGGCTTTAATTATTTTCAGCATTGCTTATTTGAATTTTTTCATCTAACCTCCGTAAAATAAGGACATATATTGAAAAATAAAATTATATCATAGTCTGGAAGCAGTAGCACAAGCCTACTTCTAAACTTTCGTGAAATTGCAATTCTCGAGAACTTGGTTCTAGAGGGCTCCAGTTCCTGCTCGCTTCGCTCGCCAACGGAAGTTTTCGATTTTTCAATTTTATTTTTATATGATAGAGTAACATGTATGAACATCATAGGTGAAAAAAATTTTGCGATACGATAAATAGCTTTTTTCTTAAATTAATTTTTAAAGTTCAAGCGCTTGTGACGTCAAATGGCACAGGAAGTGACGTCATGCGCTCTTCCGCCGCGGGAGAAGCCGAAGGCCGTGCAGTTGGCTTCGAAGAAGAAACGTAAGGCTTACCTCCTCGCATTTAACTCCTCTTGTTTCTGGAACATTAAACCTCTCATCCTCTCGGAAATATTCAAATACCATCATTGATGTTAATTGAGGAAGATTATTAGATTGTGCTTTAACGAATCCGGCCTCCATAGTGTGTTCAAAAGGATTATTGAATTTCTAAAAAATAAAAATATCAGCGCGCTCAAAATGTCCGTAGCGAAAACAAGGGATCTTCGGCAGAAGGCTGCCCATTAGTGCCCTGTGACGTAAGTTCGGGACGTTTCAGAAAAGCGCACTTTTGCGCTTGGATTTTTAAAAATTCATTAAAAATCAATCACGGTGTTTTAAAATTCGGCAATGGTGAATTTTTTAGTTTTGAGGGTCAATTAACAATATCCAATAGTCAAAACATGAACATTTAATAGGTTGCAACTTCCCTAAGTCCGGTCTCTTATCTCTGACCCCTTAACTTTTAAAGGGGTGAGAAATGGAGGAATGAATTTCCCTGGATGTACGGTATCCAACGGTACCAATATTGACCTTGAAGACATTCTCAGCCCCAAGGAGATAAGTTTGCAGATACACATACATGCAGATGTACGCAGGTTTTAATAATTCATATTCTGTGAAAATGTATTATGATAGCACAAAAACAACTAAAAAATGTATTTATATTGAAGGATTTTTATTACCCCATGCACATGTTCTAAAATTAATGATCAGTATGACGTGTTTGTATGAGGGCTACGGAGTCAGAGGGAAAATGATCGACACCGAATCCGACTACCGGAATTTCAAAGTCGACTTAATAAACTCCAGGTCGTTTACTCCAAAATCAGCCCGACTCCACTGGCTTGGTTTGTATCGACCCAGAAGACATTTTTTAAAGGAAACATAAAATTTATACATAACTATACGGTCAAAAACAGAACACTACACGGCTGCAACTTTGGCATTCACTCACTACTAAACGGGTTCATCTAGTAGTCTTTTTTTTTATGTCCACAGTTTGAATAACATGAGCTGAAATTTATTTTATGTGATCGATTTTGCTACCCCTTCCATTCGCCGCTCTTGACGTCGACAGAAATCGGAACATTCTTAAAAATTGGCGTAGCTAGAAATTTCTCAAGGGGGATGTCCTGCCTAAAATCAGCTCACTCTGATACTTGGAAACGTTAATTGAAGCAGAAATAATTTGATTTTAATTTTACATACGCAGTATTACATACATAAAAGTGATTAGATGATGAAAAAAAAAATCTAAATGGAATGGGAAGACTTAAATTTTTGCAGCTAAATTTTGAGCTTCGAGGGAGGTGTCCAGACCCCGGGACCATCTCCTTTCCTACACCATTGCTTAAAAATGTGACTACCCTAACTTGAATCACTTAACATTATAATAGGTTAGCTAAAACAGCATTTTTCGAACTTCATTTTCGAATATATCTTGGCTCCGTCCTTCCTCTGACCTCCCCAAAAACAGCCTAGAAGTTATCTTTTAGGACTAGTAACGGTTGTTATCTCTCTTTCCTTCGAAGTACTAAATTGCTCGGAAAGATTTTCGCAGTATTAAACTCTTGTAACGTGTAAGAATTTCCCCTTTTTTCCGTCTTTTTGATTAAAAAAGTTACAACTTCATATAGAAAACTGAAAGAAGATGGGAAGTGCGGCAGTTTCCCATTTTCGCCCCTCATCAGAAAAATCGAAGATCCACCAATGCTTGCTTCCCTTCTAGCAACTTCAGTTTGCAGAAAAAAAGGGAGAAAAGTGGAAAGGGGGGGAGGGCAAAGAACTCTTCTACTCCACTTGAAAAAAAAACTTTCAAAGATCCTGAAAATCAGTATGTGAAACAGAAATTTAAAATAATAATAATAACAGGAAGCGGCATTAAAAAAAATGGTTTTGACGAAATTAGCATACCACTGGAAGAACATTTCGTTTTTGAATTGAATGGGAAATAGTTCTTTGTGTGTGTGTGTGTGAGTGTGTGTGTGTGTGCAAAAAGCGAATACTCAGGCCTCGAGTAAAATGCGTAAAATGCTTTGGTTCATGAGAGATTAAATTTTTCTTCTTGAAAATCAAGCGTAATTGTCGCTTTAGTTTAAGAAGAAAAAATATCATCCTCAGTAGTTGAATGTTTTATTGATATTTCCCCATATCTTTTCACTGAAAAGGAAAATATTAAATTAAACTTAACCTTTAATTCGAAGTATGAATTTGGATGTCTGAAAATGGATGTCTAACAAAATTTCTGACTCACTACGAAATTTTTAATTTTGATATTGAAATTAGATGTTTTTTATAATCTCGTTTTTACTTTGAAAAGATTTCCATCTAATACTTAATTCGTTTCTTTGAGTAATTGTTGTCATTTTTCAGTATTTAACGCGATTTTTATTTTTAATTGAAATACCATTTTAATTAAAAACTATTATAGTTTCAATGAAATTTCGAAATATAATTTAAAAAGAGTTTCTAGGTTCTTTTAACAAACACGACGGATAAATTTCATGGAAGGAATAAATAAAAAAGTAGATGGGAAAATATGAAAAACATGGTAATTTAACATCATGGAAAATAAATAGGTTAATTACGATTCAACAATTAAATAAATAACATTTTTAATTGTAAATAGACCTTCAATCTATATATGATTAACGAAATTAGAGCGTAAAATTTTCATTTTAAGTCGCTTAAATTTTGATTTTAGCGCACTCTCTCACAATTTGCCGATAAAACGTACTAGTTGCCAAATTCAAATTTATTTTATTTCTCAGAAAAGAATTTTTTGTTTTTTTGGAGCAATGAAGATTGTGCATTTTCCTCACTTTGCCCAACGCTTGATCTCAAATCCATAGATCTTTAAAAGGGAGATCTATTTTTATCTATCTTTAAGATCTATGCTCAAATCGCTCAAATCATTGTCATTGTAATTGGTAGATACGAGTCACATTCACGTGCATAGGCGGATTTAGGCCGAAATATTTGGGGGTGCAACAATAACAGGGATCTGGGGGAGGGGGGATTCCCGGAATAACAAGGCAGTGGCAAAATCAGAAAATACTTTTAGGGCGGGACACTCTTTTAAGTCTAAAAAACGCGATGTAAACACACTTTTAAGTCTAAAAAACGCGATGTAAACCATATTTAGTAAGATTATAGGAGATGAGCAATTCTTAACATTTCAAACTGCAGAAAAAGTCTTAAACGAAAGTCGATATTAGAGGCAATGGGTGAATCCAGCTACTGGTTTGGAATGGGATTCATGCCCCAGAAAAAATTTGAAATAGTAGTTTTGAAAACGCAGTTTTACAGTTCTTGGTGATATTTTAGGGGCAAGAAAGGTATGTGTGGCTCCAAGGCTTTTTTTAGAAATTTTAGTCTTATAAATGTGATCATAGTCCATATTTATAGTTTGGGTTAGAAATGAGACTCATAGACTGTCTCTAATCGATTTTTAAAAAGGCAGATAGAAATACGTACCCCCCTCCCCTCCCCGACGCTACCTATTTAACTTTTTATAATTGAAGTTCCAAAAATACTACGGATGACAATTTTTGATGCTGTTATTGGACGGGGTGTTCTGGAGCTCTCCCCAGGAAAATTTTCGAAATTGAAGTCCTAAAAATGAAATTCTTCTGAAATACTCCATGGTATTTAAAAAAAAAAAAAAAGGATTTTCCCACTTAAATATTTCGAAATAGTAGTTTTCAAAACCAATAACACTCTTTGGTGATATTAGAGAAAGGGGGTCGGAGGCCCTTGTTTGAATATTTTCCAAAATTAAAGTCTTAAAAACACTAGTGTAAGACCATATTTGGTAACGTTAAGGACACTGCAGTTTTTCGAAACTGAAGCTCCAAAAACGCATATGATAAACGATTATAAACGCATATAATAAACGATTTTCGATATATTTAGGTGATTAGACGATCTTCCTTGGAAATTTTGCGTGAAGCCCAAGAAACGAAATTTGAGATACTCTGCAATAACTTTAGCTGGAAAAGTGCTTTGGAGAAGAAAAATTTTGAGGACTAACAGAAAAAATGAAAACGAAATAGAAAAAATGAAAAAAGGGGGGGGGGGGAGAAATGAAAGAAAGAGGATTGTGCGAGGAGGGGGGAGGAGGCACACAATTTGCCGCCAATAATCTGAAGCTGTTGAATATTAAAGAATAATAAAAAATATTTTTTTAAAAATATCTATTCAGCATTTTGTGGGGGAGGGTCACCAGTCTTGTGCCCTCTCCCCCCTGGATGCACCACTGCAGCAAAATGTCCGAGAGCCCTCCTTCAAAAATTTTTGAAAATTTACCTTAAAAATGTTGATTTTCGGTTTATTTCGGTGTAGATTTTATTTTATTGATAAAGTTTCTTGCAATAGTCTTTTTTTTTTTTGAACTTTATTAGCCCTTGTTGCTTCAAAATAGAAGAATTGGTATTGATATACGAATAAAAACCCAATTACAGAACATGCAATTATTCTATACGATAACACAGCACGGAACAATAAATTGTTAGAGAAGTTTCTTTATTTGCATGAAATTATTTATTAGGTTTTTTTTTTTTTTTTTCAAAATGGATAATTAATTCTTAATATGAGCACAGTTATGTTTTTCTTGCACTAGCGACATGTGGTGATACACTGGATTCAAGTAAATTTACTAGTACAGCAGCTATGATTTTTCCCCCAACTGCGTTTCTGAGTGAAATATACTAAACTAATTTTTTTCAAATCCTAACCAAAAATTTTGGGGGTGCGGCGCACCCCCTGGCACCCCCGTAAATCCGCCTATGTTCACGTGATCCTTTGTAATTGCATTGATTAACTTCCGCAAAATGTATCTCACGACCTTGATTTATACGTTGAAACTCATCGACTGTCTCTATTACTAATAATAAAGCTGAAAGTCCTTCTGTCTGTCCGGATCTCTGTCTGTCAGGATCTCTGTGACGCGCATAGCGCCTAGACCGTTCGGCCGATTTTCATGAAATTTGGCACAAAGTTAGTTTGTAGCATGGGGGTGTGCACCTCGAAGCGATTTTTCGAAAAATCGATGTGGTTCTTTTTCTATTCTAATTTTAAGAACAAAATTCTCATAAGATGGACGAGTAAATTACGAAATTATCATTACGTGGAACCGTAACATGGGCACAAGCCATTTGGCGAGAAAATTCACCATACGTTATTTGTAAATATACAGGCGAACCAAAAGATCTTTTAATTTTCTATTACGGGCAAAGCCGTGCGGGTACCACTAGTTCAATAATAAATATATAATTATAATTTATAGTGTGACTGCCCCTTATGAAATTAAAACTAGTAATATTTATGAAGACATGGCGTGGCATTCCTGTGTTGTTCATTTTTTCAAAATTTCCTTTTTAGAAGTTAATTAATTACAGTTATGTAACAGAGAGAGAGCGATACCCATTGCTCGATTATCCACATTTTCCGATTTTCCGGATCACTTCGAAGATTAATTATCACGAATAATCGGGGGTTCAGGGCAGCACGCGATTCACAACACGGAACTCCTCCTGTTGTGTCGAATTCTGACCTCGTCGAGCTGTCACTCATTCACAAAGCCGGCGTCGTTGAAATCGGAACACACGTCTCTGCACCAAAACACCATCACAAGAAGCGGTTCCGAGGCAAAAGATCACTGAGGCGCTCATTTATTTATTTTTATTTTATTCTATTTTTTTTTCCTCCCCTGCCGAGGCGGATATCGTGGAATCATGGAATCATCGCAACTTAGCCCTCGGATCAGCGGAAGCCGGTTATGCTTGACCCCGTTACCAGGCCCTGCTCGATTAAAAAGTTTAGAGGGATTTTCGCGTAGGCAATAATGATAATGTCCACTCATTTGGCTGCAGAGAATGAGGTTTGTCGGTTCCATTTTGAGTGTGTGGGAATACTGATTATGGAATCAAAAACACGCGGACGTGGTGGATTTTTGGAATTTTACTATCATGCGTAAATTTGTTTTCCCGTTTTAAGTTCATTTTCCGTGCCTGATCGTGATCGATTTGAAACAAGATAAGAATTCACTATTGATTGGGACACTTCACATTCCAGAGTCCACCGTACCTACCACTATTTGTGGTTTAACCGGTTGGATGGGGCTCTGAAGACAGCTCTGATTTTTTTATCCAAACCAGAAACCGAGCAATTCCTGGTCCAGCAGTCCCATAGATATTGATCCACTTGCAGGACTTTGTGATTACGACATATTTAATATGCCCCAGTCACCATGAACGAACACGGAGGACCTTCGGCCGGCTGGAACCGAACCCGAGACCTTTCGGTTACGAGTCCAGCGCCCTACCGATCAGGTCACCGCTGCCTTTTGATCAGGACATGGGAGCTCAAGGGGGCTCAGCTCCTGCACTTCTCTTTTCGCAACGAAGTTTTACAAATTAGGTGGTAAACAGCGGAACAGCCCACCAGTACATCATCTCCGAATTTTGAATCTGATGACTAGTCTCGTTTTCTTCCTGCATAACACTTCTCATTCTTTCCTAACTGAAATGCTCATATATGTGACGTAACTTGGAACACAACTAGCAGCTTCCTTCCATCACCCAAAATTATGCACTCAATAGTTTGCTATCGCAGAACACAGCAGCGAAAAGAGAGTAAACAAAGTTTACCTTTCCATAAAAATCAAAATACCCGAATGAATGTGGAGAAATATATATCAAAGGATCATTAGAATGAAAACAAAAACAACAATCCCACAATAGCATCAACAGACCCTTTGAACCCTCATTAGAACTAGGATAACAGTACTCTACAATCCCAAGTACAATCTCGACTTTAGTCCTTAAAAATCCTTAATTGACTTGGACAATAGTCCTTGAAGATCCCTATCAGAGTAAGGAAGACAACCCTAAAAATATCCATTAGTCCCTCCAAATTCTCTACCAGAAAAAGAAAAACGTTCCTTAAAATTCCCTATTATGATAAGGGCATCAGCTTCTAAAAATTCCTGTTAGAATAAGGGTAACTGTTTTTAAATAATGTCTACAGTCCCATTAAAAAATTTGGATAATTATAATAGTTTGAAATACCCCTTTCAGAATGGAAAAAAAAAAATAATAAATAAAATAAAATAACATTAACATTCTCTCTTTTGACCATCAAAATTGGGGAAAAAAACTTCAAAAAATTTCCCCTTTGAATGAGTTTTCTAAAAGTCTCCATCAGAATCTGCATTTTTAATGCTACTGAAATCTTTGATTATCTTCTACCGGCAGTACAAAAAGATTAATAAATCGCAGAAAAATAACCAAAGGTGGAAAAATCTGTAAATCTCCAGATTACAGGAAAAGCCTCGAAGCAAAAGCAAGAATTTTATTTGTTCTCACTCGAGAAAAAGATATCAATGGAACTTTCTACTCAATTTAATTCACGCTAATTAAAACAGAGCTCACGTCAGACGATAAATTTCCAACTTAAAATTGATTTTCCCTTACTTAAAAATGCCCAAACACTTTTCTCCTGGTGATTTTAGAGCCGTGGTGGTTTCAAATCTCTTGGACGAAAATCTCGTAAAGAGGTATTTTTTTGCAGACTTTTGAATGAGGGTAAAAATTGAGACAATCGGATAATAATTTCGGGTAGCAAGAGCTAAGAAATTTTCGGGTTCTAAAGTTAAAAATAGAACTGTTCGATACATTTTTGGCTTTTGAAAAATCCCTACGACTCTTCCTAGGTGCAAAAGTACCTCCCTGCCGAATTTGACCGAGATCCGACGTTCTTTAGAAATCAAGACAAATCTCGTTTTAAAACAATTTAAAATGGCGAATTAGGGAGTGTTCTAATTATCCCTCAAACTTTGGATAACGTGCAGCATTTTAAGGGCTTAACACGCTGCAAAAACCGAACAAATGTGACCTTTTTTTCGATGCAATATTCTCAAATTTATGATTTTCTTTAAAATTATTTAAAATTTAATCAAAATCATGGAATACTTTTTTTAACAAAAGGACACTTTGTTCACCCCAGCACCTTATACAAATCCACAGTTCGCTTCAAATATTTACCAAATTTGGCACAGAGGTAAGCTCAGGAATTGTCAGAGGGGAGAGGGGGGTTCACCTCCGTATGGGGGTTGCGAAAGCCAACTTTTAGAGGTCTTCCTTATGCAAATTCACAGTTTACGCCGGACCTTCGTCAAACTTGTCACAGAGTTCCTTTGTTACTCAGGAATTCGTAAAATGTTCTTGGGGGTTTTTTGCGCTGTATGGGGGGGGGGGGAACTCGCAGTTTCTATCAGAAAATCCACGAAACAATTTTTTCTCCTTTTCATAACAAGGATCAAAGTTTTGGAATTTTGAAAAAATCCAAAGAAGTGTAAATTTATATTTGGGTTATAAAATTGCTCATTTCTACACGGTAGTGGAAAATTTGGTTTATCCCCAGTTTCACCGACATTTCAAATTTCCTCCACCACCCCTCCCTTTAATATATCAAAAGGTATGATTGAAAAACAGGAGAGAGAGGGGGGGGGATTTCGTGTCGGGGGTGAAACTGGAGGGACACCGGAAATTTTCACCATTTTTTATCTTCTATTTAACCCTGATTGCTGATCTTATGCGTCCGTTGACACAACTTTTATTTTCGTGGTAGACCTTGCAACGCCGGGAACCTAGTGCACACTAACAGTGCATTTTGAACTTTAAATGCCCGCCTGAATGAAAAGGTTAATCTAATAAACTTAAAATTTATTTTCAAGACGCATAGCAGGTGGCTTCACGTATGGAAAATCCCAAATCAATTATAGTTTAATTTCTGGCTTTTAAATAAAGCGAAATCATTTCTTCGACTATGTAGACCGAGCGAGTAGTACCGGTCTCGTTCGGTGCCGGCAACCTACTTTGCTGCTGCCGAAAAAGAACTCAAGGGTGATGGCTCTCTCGCAGGTTCTTTTAATCGTGTCTTGACAGCCGGCCGCGCACGGATGTGCCTCGCAGTTGGCATTTAATTATTGTGGCGTGTTAATCGGCTGGCTCTTGGACTACATTGGATTGACGCGTGGAGTAAACAAAACGATGGATGTGTAACTCGATCGGAGGTTTGATCACTTGTGGAGTGCAGGTATGTGCAATGTGTTTTATTGGAATGCTTTTCTGTGCGATCCAATCAGGGTTTAATTTGTAACGGAACCAACTCACTGGTAGTTCCTGTACATTTCAAATGTGTGAAAGTTTTTACACGTTAGACTGAATTTGAGAAATTTAGGTATGGAAATAAGTTCTGACTATAGGGCTTCTCCGTTTCTTGTGCAAGATATTAAGCTCTGAATCCGACTATAATGGTGCAGTCCTAATAAAAACAATGACGTTTCAAATATTGAGGACACAAAAAACAGAACAACATTACCGCCTCGATCCTCTACCTCTATCCACACCACTGCAACCAACAATCCACCATCGTCAGAACAAGTTATTTTCCTCGTGATCTTTGAAGATTAAATAACTTTAAAAAATAAAAACGAATGAAAAAATGTTTGCCTCCAAAACAAATGTTAATCACTTAAAATGAAACTAAAAAAAGTGTTGTGGAACAAACTTAAGTGTTTTCGCCCCTTTCATTTCGAATATGGGTTAACAAAAGTGGGTGCCATAGCAACTTTGGGTGCCGCGAAATGTTCACGGTATCAATGTACATAATGTAACAGAGATACGCTGGGGTGCCGCACAGTGTGGCATAGTGGGCAAAAATCCACCGAACTCGCATGTTTTGAGCTAGGATCTTCTATTATGGTTCAAAATGCGGCAAAATTCTTCGACTATTTCGTAGTGGTGCTACAATTTTGAATTTCTTAACCCCCTAAGCCCCGCAGAGCTCAGAATGGACCCAAGTCGCGATTTTGAAAACTAAAAAGTATGACCATATTTTTTCCCTGATATGTGGCTCAATGCTTAGTATAAATCGAGGAATTGGATGATAAAACACAACTTTTTTGACCGCTGCCGGATGTTTAGAAATGCTTTTTTCCACCGTATAAGTCATTAAAAACGTGATTTTTCAGGTTTTTTCCGTTGAAAAAATGGGTTTTAACGATCTTCACACATCTCCCGCGCAAGAACAAATATATATTTTAATTCTAATCTACAAGTTTTCAATCATGTTTTAAAGTTCAAAAGGTAAAAACCTCCCTAAAACACCGAAAAATTGCTCAAAGTCCGAATTTCAGCTCGAGATCCTACCATTGTCCACGGGAATAAATTTGTGCAATAGCGTCAAACAGCTTATTTTATATGTATACATTTATGTGTATACATTTTGAGAATAAATCGTCTGCGTTCGAATTAAGACCTTTACATTTAGAATTTCCGAATGCTTTTGAGGTTTTTAAAAAAAATTTAATGTATTAAAGTAACAGTTGAGCAAATGTGTAGACGCAATATTAGTATGTTTGTCTGTTTCCTTGGATTAATCGGAATATTTGAATTATGGCAGGTATGTTCACTCTTTTACATAAGTATGCAAAATAGAAAACTTTGTCCTCTGTTACATAAATAAGTATTAAAACAAATTATGTAAATTACATTTTTTAAAAATCAGTTTCTGCGTGTAAGACCAACAAAACAACACATAAATTTTAATATAAATTCAATAAAACTTTATAATAAAGTTAAAATAACATGTCTTTACTGTTTTTCATACTTCTAAAGTGAAAGCTAATGGACATATATTTGTAAATATTTGTTTTGTAAATTAAATAGAGTGAAGTAAAATCATATAATTTCATTAATCCTTTCATCCCTACCTTAAATTTAGCTGTATTATAACCTATAAATGATGTTGTTAGGAACAAAACTGGGGCTAAAAGGGTTCATCTGAGCATTAATTGTTTAGTTTAAAACACATTTAAATTTTAACATGTGTTTTTACATTTTAAGTTAGAATTCCAACAAAAACACTTACGTAAAAGAGTGAACATACCTGTTACAATTCAAATATTACGATTATTCCGAGGAAACAGACAAACATACTAATTTTGCGTCTACACATTTGCTCAACTGTTTCTTTAATACATTAAATTTTCTTAAAAACATCAAAAGCATTCGGAAATTCTAAATGTAAAGGTCTTAATTCGAATGCAGACGATTTATTCTCAAAATGTATACACATAAATGTATACATATAAAATAAGCTGTTTGCCGCTATTGCACAGATGTATTCCCGTGGACTATGGTAAGATCTCGAGCTGAAATTCGGACTTCGAGCAATTTTTCGGTGTTTTAGGGAGGTTTTTACCTTTGAACTTTAAAACATGATTGAAAACTTGTATATTAGAATTAAAATATATATTTGTTCTTGCGCGGGAGATGTGTGAAGATCGTTAAAACCCATTTTTTCAACGGAAAAACCTGAAAAATAATGTTTTTAATGACTTATACGGTGGAAAAAAGCATTTCTAAACACCCGGCAGCGATCAAAAAAGTTGTGTTTTATCATCCAATTCCTCGATTTATACTAAGCATTGAGCCACATATCAGGGAAAAAATATGGTCATACTTTTTAGTTTTCAAAATCGCGACTTGGGTCCATTCTGAGCTCTGCGGGGCTTAGGGGGTTAAGAAATTCAAAATTGTAGCACCACTACAAAATAGTCGAAGAGTTTTGCCTCATTTTGAGCCATAATAGAAGATCCTAGCTCAAAACCCGCGTGTTCGGTGGATTTTTGCCTACTATGCCACACTGTGCGTCGTCCGTAAGTGCACTCTTCACAACTTCCCTGTAGGTTTCAGTATATTTCAGTCAATATTGCTTTGTCCTCAATTTCTGTTAGTCTCATTGTTCTAATGACAGAATCGTTTATTGAAAACTGACAATTCCATTGTTTATGTGATCCGAAGTTCTCAGAAAAGTTATGTTTTTATGTGAATGTCAATTCAACGCAAGGTACACAAGAGAAAAAGAAGTGTTGAAACCCCCCTCCCCGTAACCCTTCTCATAACATATTTTTTCAGAAGAACAAACTGGCCGGAACTTCTAAGAATAAACCTTTTAAAACAATTATACGCATTTAATTTTATATGATTGAAGACACTTTCAGATGCGGAAGCCCCTAACAGCTGGGGAACACTTCCACTTAGAGCGGGATGTTTACCTTTTCCTCTGTTCGATGGTAGACGAGTGACGCATTATAGTGCGGCTCAGATAAGTCGAGCTACGACTTTGACAATGTTTACCTCTGTTACGGGTTACAGAGAATGTTAATTGGCGTTGAGCTTAGTCGGGTTACTTTCGTAGTAGTTTTTTAAAAATATTTCTTCTTAAATCCGAGCCATATTGCCAATAACACGCTTCTTTTCACTAAACATCCCAAAACCAGGTAAACATTATCAAGGTCATAGTTCGACTAACCAGAGCCGCACTATGCATAGTATAGCTCTAGTAACTTGATGCTTGACTTTGGGCAGATTCATTTGTGTTTGGTTGAAAGAGAAGGAATTCGGCGATTGGCCCACGCCAATAACCGTTATCTCAACGCATATCAGTTTTCCTCTTCTCTATTTTAACAAATACAGTGAAATCCTGTTGCAACGAACTTGAAAAGACTGCAATTTTATTCGCTGTAATAGAATTCGAGCAACTTAATGAGAATTGAATCGCGACTGAATACTTATTTCGTTCAAACGGATAGTTCGTTGTATTAATATTCCTTGTTACGGGGTTTCAGTGCAGATCGTTTGAGCATCAGCGTATCGGAAGTTAAACTGCCAGAGTCAGACAGTTCTCTCACCTTCAAATGTATAAACATTTGCTTTAAAGCTCAATAAAATATTACTTTTTAATCCTTCAGTTTCCGCTAAGCATTCTCTCATGTCCCTCATTTTAATAACTGCACAGGATGAAGGACAGAAAAAAATATATATACGATTGTTGCATTCTTGATACCTGAGGCTTCCGCCTGTGACAGCCGATCCTTTTTTCTTTCCACCTTTTCTTGCAAAAACAATCGTAATGTGTTACTCTATTTGTACCGCTCGTGTTTTGCAAAGCGTGTCGCATTCCCGCATGTCAAGGAGGGAGGAAACATTCTAATGTTCTGTTGTTGCTAACGATTATTGTGAGAGATACGGGTCAGTTCAACACGCGAAATATCCTTACAAAGTTTCCTTAGTTTTTTCCCCCTTTTTTCTGGCATTTTTTACACCAACTAAAAGCCGTTTTGTTAACGATCAGATGGTTGCAAAAACGAGTCAGTCAATTGTTACCCGTTAAATGTTGCACATCCAACATCTTAAGTCATTAATGTCTGAATTTTGTTCTCTTCTGTCACGCTTAAAGTCATATGTTTATGTAAAAATTAAACATGATGGAGGGAAAAAAAACTGCTTAAAACACGATTAGTGAATGTGAGCGTGAAACGCAATATATTTTTTATAAGTTAATCGTTTTGTGATACATAATGGGTGTTTTCAACCCTTTGGTGTAACGAGAGCTTTTTCAACATATAAGTGCTGGATAGAGGTTTTAGGTTTGGAAAAAAGTATTTATATACAGGGTGTCCCCAAAAAATCCTCGACCACAAATTGTCGTTTGTGCCAAAATACTTCTCAGGTTCAAGATTTTTTTTATGAAATCGTAAAAAAAAAATGAAAACAAAGAAAAAAATAGACTGGTAAATAATTGCTGTATCGTCACAGTAAAACTTCGTTCTTCTTACTGTAACGATACAGTTGTCAATTTAAATTACTTTATAATTATACTTTTTTTTTTCTCTCTTCTTCTTTTTTTTCCCTCTCTTTCGTTTACGATAATATAAAAAAATCTTGAACCTGTGAAGTATTATAGCGCAAACCGCATATTGATACGACAATTTTTGGCTTTTCCATAATTTTTTAAAAATTTTCAAGGATTTTTTTTGACACCCTATGTATAAAGTTTCTCATTGTGCATATTTGGGCCCGATATTATTCAGAGTTTCAGCAATGACGAAAAACTCCTCTCCAGTGAAAGTTTCTTCTTGATGAAAATAAATTTCCTCAAACTTTTGCACATTTATACGCTTTTTTTTTTTTTTTTTTTGTATATTATGCAAATATTTTTTTATTTATGTATTTAAATAGTTTTGAAAATAGGGAAATTTTGTAGCTGTATGCTGTATTTATGAACTCAACCCATGAGGTGTTTTTTGTAGCTAAATGATCAGGTGGGATGTTCCCAAACATTACAGCTCGTGTGCATTTCACAAATTTTTTTAAATTAAAATAAGAAAATTTCCAATAATTTTTGTATTATTTATTTGTATAAATACAACTCTTAAGTGTACAACTTTTGATGCAAATATAGAGATCTTGCAATTCCTATTATAAACTATTCAACGGCAAAATTACTGATTAACTACATCATACAGAAGGGAATATTTGATTTAAATTCGAAATAGCGTTAACTACAAGGAAAAAAAAAACTTTATAAGTAAAGATTACAATGAGAGCACTTTCAGTGAGCTGAGATTTATTACACATCAAACCGCAAAATAATCGACTGTATTTAACTCTAACTTACTCTGACCGTTAACAATCACTGCTCCAACGTTCAATTGCTATTTGGCTCTAAAAAGGCTTGGTAAACCGGATGGACTCACAGTTAAGGTTGCCTAGTAAAGTAAAATAATAATATTTTATAATTTATTTTTTTCTGGGGTGTAAGACACCCTACCTAACCAGTTAATGGTGTACAAAAGCTTTTGATACTGTCGACTACTCAATACTAGTTCAGGAGGAATTAAATTGTTATGGAATGGAATAAAAGGAAGCTGTAATTATTTAATGTGTAATTGCCTAACTAATAAAAAATGTTTGTACAAATAGATTACTCCTATTCAACAGTTAAGGCCATTAAGGTTCATAATCTAAAAGTTCATCGATGCCCTTAGATAGGACTATTTTTATTTGTAATACATATGAATGATAGTTTACTATTTTTAGGGACACATTTGAATTTGATATGCAGTAAAAACTAAGATTTTAATGAAAAATATTAAATATGAGGAGGCCATAAAAACTATTTATCATAACATTTCCATTATATCTTCACAATTTTAGATTTTATGTTAATTACATAAAAACAAGACAAATATTTCCCACGATAAGAATATAAAAATCGAAAACATGCCCCCCCCCCCAAAAAAAAAAAAACGGAAAGTAATTGAGCAAAAAATGATGTGTGTGAAAGAGAGAGTTAAACAAAAATTACAACATGAGTAAAAAAATGGTATTTTCAAAAGTATTTCTTTTTTAAATGAGTTTCCGACGGAATATATAATTATATATGTTCATAAAATTAATGTAAAATTAATATTAACAACATAAAAAATATAACTAATATTAATGTTAGTATAATTTTTATATAATTAATGCTAATTTTGTATTAAATATTTAAAAACTAAACGAATATTTTACAGGATAAAAATAAATATAAAAGAATTGAAAGCATGCAAAAAAAAAAAAAGAGCGAGAGAAAACTGAGCAGAAAAAGTTTAGATTTTGGAACAGAAATTAAAACATGAGTTAGAAATGAGATTTTCAAAACTTTGAGTATTATTTTTTCAAAGCACTTTCGTTTTACACGCGAGCGCAAAAGCGGGAACTCATTGTTACTATAGAAAATTAATTGTTATAAATAAAATTTAAAAAAATCATTGCAAAGTAGTCTTTGTTTCATTAATTACCAAAAAGGAAAGGAAGAGAATTTTCCTTGAAAAGGCGATGTTTTTACTGCTAAGCAACCTCAAATTTAGAGTTTTATTACAAAGAATTTTTCGTGTGGCAGAGAGAGGGAAAGCATAATATATAACCGGAAGAACGACATAAAGAGAAGCACGTTCCTTTTCGCTCTCTGGAAGAAGTAAAATATTCCTACTTCTAATTTCATAATTTCGCTTAAGTAGTCCGAAGTCTATTATCTCATATTTACTGTATATATTCTTTCAAACAACAGCAAGCAATTTTTAAATTCATGGTTTTTTTTTTTTTTTTTTTTTTTTGTTAATCTCCGATAGTAAATTTAACTTGTGCAAGCTATTTATTTCATTTACTATAATTGTATGTAATTTTCATTATACTGATAGAAGTACTTGCTCCCAGTACTTCTAATAAAATGTTGTAATACGAGGTGGGAGGGAGGGAATAAAAGCATAACAACAATGTAATATTTCAACATCCCGGTTATCCCATCTACAGACTGCAGTTTCGTCCTTGTTATGGACACATCAGTCTGGTATTAGGGAATAACCGAACTGGAGCAGATTTCCACTCATTGAAGCTGAGACAATGCTTAGAAGATTAACGGTATAACTCTAAAATGTTTTATCACTATTCCAAAATTACCAGCAAATTAATTACAGACTGGATCAATCCCATAATTCACGTCCAGGCTCTTTTTGTATCATTATTGCACAAAACCCAATGCTGTTCACAGTTTCAGTAACATTATTCTCCTCCCCAAAATGTTTATCCCTTTTAATCCAGACAGACATGTTACATTTCTCGCTACCAGACTCATACATTAAAACGTTATTGAATCGTCAGATCTCATAACAGATCTTCTTAAATAAAATAAAAACAAGAGAAGATGAAAAACAATGTAACCATGACTGACATTGATACTGCATGTGATCCAATGTCCGTGTCTGGAAAAAAGAATAAATAATAATGTTCCCCACATTAACTCGTAGCTAACGAGATCTCAACGTAGGATCTTATGGGTCATCAGCTGTTCTCTCCATTTGCCGCAGGGACACAATTACCATTTCCAATAATCGCTCCAAGGAAGAATAGTAACCCATAGCAATAATCAACACTTCATCTGGGGGTCACGCGCCAAAAGCAATTAGATTTTTTTGCTGCAATCGGAATCCTGTTTCAATGCTAATGCCTTTTCGAACACCGATTTTAGCTGTTAAGGTTTTGCATGGGCGATTTCTCGCTTCTTTTATTTGAGGATTTCTTTCGATTCAAGCATTACCACGCTTTAGCTGCTCGACAATCACGCATATTTTTTTTTCTGCATGAAATCGTCTCAAATGAATAAATAATCCGTGTCCATCTTGAGCTCGTTGGAAGATTAAATCGACCGCCCGCCTCCTCCCAAAAATAGCTAATCTACTGTTTTTCTTTGTTTTTTGTACGTTTTTTTATTTTGTCATCTATACATAGTATGACTACAGATGGAATGGAAAGGCTAACATCCGGTTGACAAGCGAAAATGGACGCATCTACTGATTAAAGTTTATATGAATATTGAGCTAAAATATAAACAAAGTAAACACAAAACTTCGTATTAACTTTTCTTATTCACATTTGCTTATGCGTTTCAATACAATGCATGTCGGAGTCACAAGTAATCCAGGAACATTGCTTGTAATTATTCCACGATTTTCGTGTCATAACATTGCTCTTTAACTTTAACGTAAGAAGTTTTTACTTTCATGGAATACAAAACTTTGCATTTTGTAAAACAGCATGAACTACATCCTGAGCTTTAAAAGCGAAGCTCAACAACAATAGAAGGAACATTTTTACACATTTCGATATTTTCCTCCATCGCCATTAACGGAAGTGACATATCAGCATTTTCGAAACTTCGTCTATTATCTTTTTCCTGCAACAGGAGATTAATAGCCACATGATGGCACTGCAAGCGGTAACTTCCATGCTGCTGCCATGACACAGAGCAGAATTTTAGTGATCGCAATTTAAATTACAGGAGGTTAAATTTATAAATTTATCAGTCTTCGTGACAATGTGCCGCTCGCTTAGAAGTGGAAATGACGAAGTAGTTCTAGGCGGGTAATTGCTCCAGGCGTTTTATGAGGTTGTTTAGATGTTGAACATTTCGTTTTCTGTGCGATGGCCCAATATCTGAGCAAACGACTTTCAGATATTTCCAGCCTATAAATAAATAAAAACATTTCCTGCAAAGGGTATTAAATAAATGTGAACTATAGTTCGATTACTTGTGGGAAACTTCAAATGAATATTAAATGTGACAGAAAATCTTGTTTATAATTTTTAGAAACATATAAATTGTTTGAGCTGATGATGATTTACAGAAAACCTAAGAGCGCAATTGCACTTTTAACGTTGGTTTATCTATATTTTCTTCTTTATATTAAAACCGAATTCTGTTACTCTTTGCCCTTACTTTTTTAATCACAACTTCGTAAATTTCACATTGAAAACTTAATTTCAAAACCTTTGACGGTTATTTGTTAAAATATTTGAAAGTTCGGCAAAAATGTATTCCAGGAATTTGAGCTTAAATAATTTCTCGGAAGTGGACTTACAAACTTCCTGCAATCATATTTTTTAAAATTGCTTTTAAGAAAGTTTTACTGAAAGCAATTTTTGAAAAGTAGAAAACGCAAATGAGTTAAAATGCTCAGTATATGTAATAGCTTTAATATTTTCATTTACCTATTATTTTTGTGTCTTTTTTTTCCCTTGTTTTTTAGATAACATCAATAAAACAAATTACTTTTTGAAATACTGAAACTTATCAACTTTTGTTCTCAGTATCAGCATAGCAACAATTCCAACCCTCCCCCCCCCCCCCCATAAATAAATCAGCAAATGGTTGGTAATCCATCCCGTGTTGATTTAACACTATTAAATGAAATTTTAGCTAAGAAAGAACTAAAACAGTTTCAACACGAAAACAAAAATGGTCGGCGAAACTTCTTTTGCAGTCCGGGATTTTCTTCTGTTTATTTAACAGACCCAGATGGCTAAGTCACTCATCGAATCACTTAAAAAACAAAGACAACTTTGTGGCTCAGGT
The DNA here is from genome assembly GCF_026930045.1 of Uloborus diversus. Taxonomy (NCBI): domain Eukaryota; kingdom Metazoa; phylum Arthropoda; class Arachnida; order Araneae; family Uloboridae; genus Uloborus; species Uloborus diversus. The sequence goes on from NC_072731.1 coordinate 223,585,883, forward strand.
GCGACTTTCTATGCTAGCCATTTTTTTCTCGAGAAGATCGAACAGAGAACGTGAAAATTTTGTCAACCATAATTAACATAAACATTAGTTCAATCCGTATGAAAACATTCCAGAGACTGAGGAAAAGACATTTAAATCGATGAAAAAAAAAATGACATTCTGGTTTTAGTAACTAAGATGCAAAATGTCACAGGTTTTTAAATACGTTTTTTGATCAGTACCAAACCTGAATAAATATGTCCGAAGCAATCCTATAAATCCGCATTAAAATGATTCTGCATGTGCGTTCAGCTGAGATCTAAAGTTTATGAGATTAAAAAAGCATCTAGCTTTATTGAACAGTTATTTTATTGATTGATTTTTTGACAAGAATATTATTATTTTTTAAATATGCCCATATGAGAATAACTTCTGATTACTTATTAGTCAAACCTCTGGTACCTTTCTGGCTTTTCTTACTTGACAATGTTGGTTGTATTTTGAAATATCGAGGACAATTTAGCAACAACTAGAGTTTGAAGCATGAAATTACGATATAAAAATTGCATAAATTCTGCTGTTCATCAGTGATAAGTTTACAAGGAATTAATTGCCTAAATAATATTTTAACGAGTAGGGTGTTTTTTTTTTTTAAATTTTATTATTATTTTTTTAAATTTATTTATTTATTTTTACGATTAAAAAAAAATCCTCAAGAATAGCTAGAACACCTTTCGATTTCAAGCTTCAAATTAAAAGTTCAAGTGGTCCACAGTAAAAAACCAGAAGGTCTTCATTCACGGGGGAGGAACCAACAATTTAATCCTTTCTGTAAAAAGCCTTCAAAAAAGGCATTAAATCAACTGCCCCAACTTTGTGCCAAAAAGTTTTGAAATGTTATTCGGATGTTGTTAAACCTTCCCTTATTGTCATGCAACTGAAAGTATACATCAAAGCGTTTCAATTCATAAAGATTTGCACTTAATCTTTTGTTAAAGAATAGCAGAATTGTTGTAGCTATCCACATTCGCCTGTGGCCCACATTAGCCCCCTTCATCCCTAGTGTACTGCTCAGGAGTTATTTTTCTTTTGTCTCTTGGTTCAAGACATGGGTTATTAATTTCAGTGACGATTATTGCTATAATATAAACAAAGCAACAGTTGTCGCATACAAGGCTAGAAGTATTTTAATTCATGAGATTTACCTAATTTTCGAGCAATAAAAAAATCAGCGTCATATATTGAATTCTCACTGCCGAAAATATATTTGCCTTTTTTATTTTTTCAAAGCTGAATTTGAAGTAGTGCATAAAACATCTTCAAGTTTTTATCGTCCAATTGTACTATGGACATTTATTTATGGCAATAAAGACAAAAATAAATGTTTTTAAATCTCGATGAACATCCGGAAAATCATATCCATTAAATAACCTACTTTGCTTCAAAAATTACTCTCGTAAGAACCATGTAAAATCTTACTAACTCATTGATGCAAAAAAAAAAAAAAAAAATCTAGGTCTCAAATCAAAGGCCCATTTGTTGTTCAATATGTAACTCGCACCCTTTCATGACTTGATGTTTACATCATCCTGTTGAATTTTCTTACTGGTATCACACGACTTTTAATTTATTTAAAAGTTTTGTGGGAAGTTTTGATTTTTTTTTTCGCATCTCTTTATCCCTTTCAATTGAAGTGAAATAACGTGTGAAGCATACAGCAGACATGCGCATTAGAGCAGAACTGCGACACAGCTGCGAGTAGATAGGCCAATCCAAATAATGGAAAGCCGAACTTCGAACATCATCGACAATAGGGACTCAATGTCTATTTAAAATCTATGCATTGATGGAGAATGAAATTAAAAAAAGGTCATATTTTTTCCCATAGTATGAAAGGACTCACTCAAGCAGTTTTAAGTACGAATGAAGCATACAATTCAATACAAAACTTTGAGATGAATCTATTCAAATAAGACTTAAATATCTATTGTGAAACAGCACTTTATATTTGCAAAGATTTCTCAGATATCATAAAATTGAAATATTTTTCAAAACGTGAAACATTTTACCGTACATTTTCAGTGACGCTCCTCTAAAAACTCCCAACTCCTCTAAAACAATATTAAATAAAGGGTAAATGACTAGTTATGTACATAGTTAAGGGTTGTTTTTTTTTTCAGTAGTTAAAGGGAAAAACAAAGTCTTGCAGTGTTATAACTAAGAAATTGCAATTTTGCAGCTGCGATATTTTTATTAGGTTTTTAATCTTGATTACATATGGATGCAGTGAGAAGCAAAGGGATGTAAGTGGCAAAATTAAAAATTTGGATATAACCAGTACAAATGGTAGGTGAACCTCTTTTCTGTCTTGGGGCAAGAGATAGTACTAGCAGCCCTGGTAGCTACTGTTATACAGCATGATTTAGAAAACAAATTCAATGAAAGTCTACCTAGGACGTTATCTTAAAACGCGTTTTACTCAAAACTTGAAAATGCTCACTTACATTCCTTTGCTTCTCACTGCGTCATATACTTTTTTAAATAAATTGGAATATACATTGGTTTAATTACTTATGATTAAAACCTAGTAGTTAATATTAAACCCTAGTATTTAATATCAAAAACTAGTAGTAGTCATGCCATTTAAATTCAGAGGCGGATCTAGAGGCGAGCCATGGGGGCGTAATATTCCTAATATAAAAAGTCTTCATTCATAAATAATAATTTTGAATAAGAGGGGCCAAAAAATTAATTATGGTCGTATAAACCCTTAACTAAAATACTTACATTCAATTGACTAGTTGTGAGCGCATTATGTTAAAAGGCTCTTTAACTAGGGGCAGAGATTTACGTATGTGACAGAAAAAAGCTAAAAAATGATTACATGCCAATAAAAGTTCTATCTGAAGAAAATCAGCTATATTACTTCATTAAGAAAGAAACATTTCAAAAACTTAAATGCAGAGAAAATTCACTCTTGGTAACTAAGAAGCATTAACATAATAAATCACACTGCAGATAAAAATTATGCTTGAAAAAAATGTGGTAGGGGTATATATTCTTGAAATGATCTATTTTTAGCATCTACTAATGTTGTTTCTAGAATATTGATTACAAACTTGATATTGATAATACAAGACAAACCTGCCCGTGCTCATTGCTGGTTCACTGATCATTAGTTATTTACCCTATACTGAGGTAAATTTTATTTATTGGCTATCTAAATTTGAAACATGATCCTAAAGTTTCAAGCATAAAAAATTCAATTCTAGAATAAATTTTTAAACTTATTGCCTCAATTTTTTAAACTTGCTTTCCCTCGGGTCCGGTTATCTTCAGCTACTTCCTAAAAACGATAATATTCCTTTTGATTTTTAAGTTACTCTTATCCTTTATGCATTTTTTGAAAAAATTGAGCTTTTCATACATCCGAATTCGCTTTGACATGAAAATGTAATGGTAAGTGTCCTAAATAAGACCACCCTAAAACCCATATTCCTAGCTTTATTAAAGGCAGGACTTATGAAATAATTTCACGTACTACTAGAACAACTTGTATCAGTGTTCATCATCAGGAACTCCAAGCCCGTTATAATTTGCAGTGGCGTTTTAGAAATTGCAAGTTGTCGGGTGAAACGTATCTGGTGCCTGGGAAATGACAAAGAGAGCGTGTTTACTACAACCTGTTCGCTGTGTTTATTTTCCGCTTTCTTTATCGGAGTACAGATAAAGGAAACGGATTCAATTTTCTCTTCGCACAACTTTTGAGTTGCAACAATAATTAAGAGAACTTTCTCCGACAGGGAGGGAAATCCGAATGAGTTTTGAAGTGAAGTTCCAGGAGATAAACTGATTGAATAATTACTTTTTAGTTTTACTTTCTAATAATAAAGGTTGAAAGATGTGTTTCTGCGGAATATTTTCTTTGCTTAGTTTTCACTTAGATTTTTGGGAAGGGAAGCTAAACTGTTATCAGCCTCTCTTGATATTTTTAAGCATGATAGAATAAAAAATTCACTTTTTTATTTTATTCAGAAATATTTTTATTCTTCACTGCTGCAGTCATTGCCGTTTCCTCAACGAATTCGTTTCATAATCGTTTTAACATGATTGTAAGTCAGAAACAAATAACAATTTCAATTTCAATTTTATGGTTGTAAACGTTATCATAACCATTTTGAGACGTTTATGAAAGGTAAAATGTTACGAGTGCTGACTGGGATGTGACAGTGGCAGATCCAGACGATCATTTTGGGAAGGATAAATGACTGATGCGTTAAATGGGGGGGGGGGATAATGGAAATGAATATTATTATTTTATTATTTACTTATTTATTTTGAATAATATGTGTGAGTTTAAATGATAAAGTTAAAAGTGTTTTGAGTTTAAAGGATGAAAACAAAAGGGGAAGAGGAAAAATTTTCACCAGTATTCTGCATTCATTATCTAATTCAAATCCTTCAATTTTTGATTCCCTTCAGGACTCGGGAGCTTTTTTCAGTAGTTACTTAGGTCCTCAATCGAACTTTTTTCCTTGTAAAAGAAAGGTTACAATATCAAGATAGCGTTTATTTTTACCATTCGCACTTTATATAAATAAATAAACCAGGAGAAAGATAGTTACAAAACCTGGAGTTCTAAATAAAATTTGAAGTTAGTTATGGATTCGTTAATTGGCCAAGCTGCTTAATAAAGGAGGGCTTGCGGGTTCTCCATCGAAAAATGTGTCCAGAAAGCAGAACTTTCGACGATCTCTAGTGGTATTAGGGGGAATAGATGTTTGGGGGCTATCCTCAAGAAACTTTTCAAAACTGGAGGCGCAAAAACATGATCGTTGGTCATCTTTTGTGGCATGAGGAGAAAAAAGGATTCAGGAACTCTTCCCATAGTAGGGGAGCCGAAAGTGTTTTGAGAGATTTGCTCGAGCGAGTCAAATAAATAAAAGGGAGACCTTATATATCCTGTCTCGTACTTACACCCAATGTTGGCCTTTTTTGTAGGTGGATGCGTGTAGGACAGCCCGTCAGATTAGTAAAAATTGATCATCAGATTTATTGAAGCGCGTCAGATTAAGATGAGGTGGGTTAATTACTGGCTAAAAAGTGCATTGTGAAAATCAGACTATTTGAGCGTGATGTACGGGTGTGGAAAAGTTACAAAGTCGTTAAAAAAATAATAATTAATTTGAATTCTGAAATTTTGAATTCAAATTATGTTTTTCGAAATCACGAACTGAGACAGGACCCTAATCATTGGAGTTATTGTTCCTAGAAACGGCTCCTGCCCCCCCCCCCCCCAAGCCGGCCTCTCCTCCTGGGCGGTTACGTGTGCATAGTTGTGTGTGTAAGTGTGTAGGCTTGTGTGTGTGCGTAGACCTGTGTGTATGCACGTAGGCGTGTGTATGTGTGAGTGTGTGAGCGTGCGGTGTGTAGGACTTGGACGCCTCCGACCAGGAGAAGCGGATAGCTCAGGACCGGAGCAGCCGCGCCGCGCCGCCTGCAGAGGACGGAGGGCGGTGGTGCTGCAGAGGCTTCTGGTCCAAGCTGAAAAAGGCGCGGAACATCAAAAACGGTCAAATGACAACGATAAGCAATCGTGATTGCTCAAAAAAAAAAAAAAATAAATAAATAAATAAATAAAATGAATAAATAAAATTAATTTGAATTCTGAAATTTTGAATTCAAATTATGTTTTTCACAATCACGAACTGAGACAGGACCCTACTCATTGTCGTTATTGTTTCTAGAAACGGCTCCTGTCCCCCCCCCCCAAGCCTACCTCTCCTCCTGGGCCTTTACGTGTGCATAGTTGTGTGTGTGCGCAGACCTGTGTGTATGCACGTAGGCGTGTGTGAGTGTATGTGTGTGAAGTCGTGTGTGTGTATGTGTGTGAACGTGCGTGTGTGTAGGACATGGACGCCTCCGACCAGGAGATCGGATAGCTCAAAACCGGAGCAGCCGCGCCGCGCCGCCAGCAGAGGACGGTGAGCGGTGGTGCTGCAAAGGCTTCTGGTCCAAGTTGGAAAAGGCACGGACACCAAAAATGGTCAAATGAGAACAATAAGCAATCGTGATTGCTCAAAAAAAAAACGTTGTCTTGACATTCTCGAGCGCGGTTATTTATTTATTTATTATTTTAATGAAAACTCGAAAAAAAAAATATAATCTGCCGATTTCTACAAGCCGAAAAGTAAAAAAAAAAAAAAAAAAAAATCGCCTATCAAGTTCAGAGCGTGCACAGGCGTAGTAAGTGATTACAGTTGGTTAGTAGGTATGACGTGCGAAATTTTTTTTCTAGCGGTGACATTAATAATGCCCCTCTAAATAATGCTCAGATTTTAGGCTACCATGCCTGGAACATCAAGCTGAACCTTCTGTATAAAAATCTGACTCGATTGAATACTTCAATATGACTTTTTTTTTTTTCTTTCTTCTTTTTTTTTTTTCAAAAAGTCACTACGACGAGCTTGCGTCACTTCCAAGACGTACAATACTAGTCATTGCCTGGTAATGAAATGTCATTTAAATCGATCGATTCGGTTGTCGATCCCGAGAAAAAGGTTAATTCTTGGTTGAATTCTTGAATTCACTGAATTTACCTGGAATGTCACCTCAAAAATTTCGGTTAAAAATTGGTTCATCAAATTATTTTGTTTAGAAATTTAAACACCAAAACTATGCAATGGCACGCGATTGGTCATACAATAAATTATAGGAAATGTATTTGTAGCTACCGGTTTAAGTGGCAAGTTTCAAGGTGAAGATGTTATCCTACCACGGATCCCATTGACCCCGCCAAACTCACCGATTCTATTCCGACACTTGCAATTTCCATTCAAAATGATCATTAAAAAATCGCAAAGAATGTCAATCTGTGGATTGGATCTAGAAAATCAGTGCTTTTTGCGTGGTCAATTATATGTTACGCTTTCGAGCGTTGGCACATCATTTAGTTTATACCGCTCAAGCATTAACTAAAAATATTGTTCATCAAATAGTACTAAAATAAAAATCAAATTTTATTCCTTTTAATATTAAGATTTCAATTTCTTTTGTCTGTTTTCTTTTTGTACATAAAAAATATACCTCTAATTATGTTCCAGTGTTGCATTTGTCAGTGGGTTGGTGGGGTGATCAAAAACTAATTTGCAGGGCGAGATCCCAAGGCTTGACCTACCTTCATTGAGTTTCCAAAAATTGTTACCATAGATAAAGAGTAAAAGTTTTAAATGAAACGTGAAAGTAAGAACTTCTACCTCTTTCACTTGAACTAATCAAGGTTGCCAGGGGTTGAAAGGGGCCAAAAAATAAGTAATTTACCCTCATCGAGTTTCCGAAAATCGTTATCATAAATGAAAAATGAAGAGTAAAAAATGAAAATAAAACGCTTTTAAGTTACTACCTTTTTCAGGTCGCTGATTAGGGTTGTCAGAGGATAAAAGGTTTTCAATGGGGGAGATAATTTACCCCTCATGGTCCCCCTTCCGGCAAATGTTTTCATAAATGAAGAGTAAAAGTTTTAAATAAAACGCAAGACCTAGAGCTGCCACTGACCAAATATGACCTTAAAGTTGCGCTTCAGGCTCCCGGGTCGAAGATTTTCCGGAGAGATCCATCGAATCATCCTCATTCCACTAAAGATTGCCTATTGTAGCGTATTTGAAACTTTAGTTTCAGAAACTTTCTGAGAGGAGAGGAACCTCAATTCCCTGGACGTGATGGTAGCCTTAACTTAATTTCAATTTTGAAACACGTTTCGGACCTCTTCTTTCCCCTATCTTTACCAAAAGTTGAAATTTTTTTCTTCAATTTTGAACTTTTCTTAGAATCATCCATAGGAGGAGATGGACCTTTTCCATCTCCTCCTCTTCTTAGAACTGACCAAAAGAGTTATTAAAACTTCAGCTTCAAATGTTTTCGAGGGGACTTCCACTAATACCCCAGTTTCCGTACTTCCGTTAGTCAATTGTATAATCTTTTTCTTCATCTCGGCGCTTTTGCGCAATTAGATAAGTGATTTGGAACGTATATTCCTTTATTTTTTTACCCCACCGATCGTATATGAAAGTATTATTCTTTCTATGGATAAGTCCCCGGGATAACCATCAATTCGCAACTCCAATAAACTATAGGCGGCGCTGCAGTCACTGTCTAATGGCAGATGAAAAAGGTAAAACAAAGAAATGCCGTAACTTCTAACTTGCTTTGACGCTTAGTGCAGGGGCGGATCCAGACAGAATTCTCGGAGGGGGCCACGCGGAATAATACGATGCTTTGGAAATTTTTTGAATTTTACAAATATCAAATATAGCCCACCTTTAACTACAGCATTTTAAAAGGTATTTTCACTAGGCGACGCAAGTTTAACATAAAGGCTGTAACATTCCCAATAATTTTCCTCTTTTCTCAACAAACGTGTTCATATATCGTGGCCTCAAAGTGGTATTCCTGTAATCACTATTGCGTTCTGAGGCGACTGCATAGGACTTCTGATTTAAGAGGAAGCCGATATGAACCCAACCGTAAGTATGATATTACCTACGAAGTGAAGGGGGTCTGGGGGTTTCTGAAAAATTTTTGAATTTGAAGTCTTAAAACGTATTTTTGACTATCTTTGGTAATGATAAGGAAGAAGAGGTCCGGTAGCGCTCCCCTGTCTATTTTTCGAAATAGTAGCTCTAAGAATGCAGTTTTAGACGATCTTTGATGATGTTAGAGTGAGGAGAGATTTAAGGGGTCATCTAAGGAAATTTTTCTGATTTATAATCTTAGAAATGAATTTTGACTGTCTTTCGTAACATTAAGGGCTCGGGTGCGATCCCCCCCCCCCCCTCCGCTCATTTTTCGAAACTAAAACCTTAAAATACAAACATTATCTCCAATAATGTTAAGAAGAAGGAGATTCAAGGTTTCTCCGGAGGATTTTTTTTTTTTTTTTTTTTAAAGCTTTGTAGATCCAAAAACGCAGTTTAATACGGAAAAGAGGTTTGGAGCGCTCCTTTCGAAATTGGGGAGGAGAGATTAAAAAGCCCATCCCAGGAAATGTTACTAATTTATAGACTTAAAAACACATTATAGATTATCTTCAGTTTGGTTAGGTGTTGAAGAGATTCTGAGATTCACTACCAAAATTTTTCTAAATTGAACTCTTTAAATTGCAACTGTATGCAATCCATGATTTATGAGTAATTTTTAGAGGGCCAGCATTTTTTCGAAATTGAAGCTCCAGAAACGTAATTCTTGAAGACTTTCAATGATGTTAGCGAGGGGAGACTTCTTCCCCGGAAACATTTAGAAACTCAAGCGCTTAAAACAAAATTTAGGCCGATCTTGAACGATTTTGTAGAAAATGAGAGGGAGGGACCCTCACCTGGAAACTTTTACAAGTTATTTTTTAAAATGTGGTTTGTAGACGATCTTTGGTAATATTAACAAGAGGAAGAGGAGTTGGTTTGGAGGGTCCCATATTAAAAGGGGAGTGAAGAATAATTACATAGCACTGCATAAAGCCAGGTTAAAACTCAAATCTAACTTAATGCGCAATCATTATATGTATAACTTTTTGTCAGACACTTACTAACACATATTCCTTTTCTTTCCCCGATGGGAAAAGTAAACACATCTAACAAGCGAGCTCATTATGCTAAACGAACCCAAATATTTGGTATACACTTCATATAGTTGAAATTTTCGTGAGGTGGCCATAACCTACCTCTGGCGTTGTTTATATTCTTGTTAGACTTCACACGAATAACAATGAATTTTTTTTTTTCAATTTAAGCTAGGAAAGAGGTTTTAAAAAACTATACTTGAAACTAAGTCAGTATGGTTTTATATTCTTGTTAGACTTCGAGGAATAATAAGAATTTTTTTATATTTTGCTCTAAAAAAGTTTTCGACTAGTTTTGATACTTTTTTAGGGTGGCCATGTCCCTCCCCCTTCTTACTGTTTTCCTTATTGTTAGACTTTGTATGCATTATAAGGGAAATTTTTTGCATTTCTGCTCAAAAAAAGGGGGGATTTTAACTATTCTTAAAATCCTCCATTGGATTGTCCTCCATGGTCCCTCCCTGGATCCGCTCATGGCTTAGTGAATGACAGTAATTTTTCATCGTGTTTGTGGGAAGCTTTCTTTTCTATTCTTCTGAAATTACCAGGACCGTATCCAGAGGGGGGGGGGGCCTGACGGGCCCGGCCCCCCCCCCCGAAACCCGAAAAGTTTTGTACCGTAAAACAGAAGGTTTTTTTTTTTTTAATTCCTAATTTCAGAAAAGGAAAATGACAAAGTTTTTTTTAATTCTTAATTTTGCTACTATTCAAAATTTATAATATTTTGAAGAAATACAGAAAAAGCAGTTCCAGTTCTCATTAGCTGCAAGGCACACTTGAAATTTAGACCTTTAATTAGGACTTCCTGCTCTCTTTCCCAATACAATTCAGGGCAGTCCAGTGTTAAGGCAGGCCCTTTGTCAGTTCGGTAGACTTTTCAAGTCTACCGAACTGACTTTTGTGCACTTCCTCCTCCAGGAGCGTGCACAGAAATTTTGGTGCTGTCACAAATGCTTTTTTTGGGCCCCCTCCATATTGTTTATCCATATTTTCAACCCTAGGTTTTAAAATATTGGGCCCCATTTAAGCTCGGGCCCGGGCCAACAGGTGTCCCTTCTCCCCTCTGTGCACGACCCTGCCCTCCTCCCCCTAAAACTCTTATAAAACTTACACTGTACTGATTTCGAGTCGGGGACTCCCCAAAGGCTGGGCCCCTAGTTTCCGATTAGGCGAGTATCTTGTTACGAAGATGTGCCAAATTCAGCTCCTTGATACATCCTGAGTAAAAAATGCAAAAATCACGATTCTCGCGTTTTTGAAGCATAATTTTCAAGATCATTTTTGTGACTGATATGTTTCTTCTCTTGCATTTATTTAATGCCGAATTCAGTATCATGGAAGTTCTTTTGTTATTGCTTGTTTTTTTTCCCTTACTTTTACTGGATACTGTTAATACCTTTAGTATGAGAAAAAAATAACACTTACTCTACTCTCTTTCATTTTCTGCACTACTTTGATTGAAAAAAAAAGTTTGTTTCGAGAAATATTTCGTTGCATTTATTTTTAACTTAAAACGGGTGTGTCTTACAAAGTTATAATCATTTTGTAAGACTATGCAATCAACTTCTGAAAAGTGTAAATGAAGAGCTTCAAATAATTTCAACTGTTTGAGAGTCTTTGAAAATTATTTAAGTTTTTGAAATTCCTTGAAAAGTTCTTCAATTTTGTATCTTATCAAGAAAATAAAGTATGAATTGTCCAAATGGCCAGAATATTACTCTTCCGTTCTTATTTTCTGAATGCCTACACCATTTCTTTTAAACTATTTTGTACAATTTTCATACTGTTGGGCATTTAATGAAAAAAAAAAAAAAAATGGGGGTAGGGGGAGTGATTAAAAACAAACTTCACTAAAAGCCGATATGAGCAGATGACGAAGTGCTTCTCTTTTTTTTTCCTCTCTCGTTTTTCCTCTGTCCATTAAGTTCCATGATTTGTCGAGCAAGCAATTTTTATTTTGTTTGATCTTGATTTGCAAAAGAATGTATAACTTTTAAAAGACTTTGTTTGCCTATTTTTTTTTCATATTTTTGTTGTCTCAATTACCAAATATAAGGCCTCAAAATACAGATTTTTTTTTCGAAAATTTCTCGGGGGAAAACCCCCGGACCCCCTGAAATTATGGATGTTCTACATCCGACTTAAAGGGACACTCTCCTGTTATCCTTACCACTACAAGGTGAATAAGAAAAATAATAAGAAATTAAAATAACAACAGTCCAAACAGTGGAATCATTAAAAATAGAGACAAAAGTCTTCTATGTTAACATTTTTATGCGTTTGGTGTGTCTATATATACTATATGTGTGTGTGTTAGGGCAATGTGCTAATCCGGGCCCCTCCCGAAAAAAAATTCTGGATACGGCCTTGGAAATTACATTACATCATAAGCTGTCTGAAGCCGAAGCCTGTAATTTACTCCAAACAAAACACATGGAATGGAACGTTTTACCCTTTCCTTTAGTATTATTAATCACCGCAAGGTAGCGTATTCAAGCTTTGGAGTTGCGAATGTCATCAAACGCCATGAAATCAACAGGCCTTGTTAACTGGGAGCTCAATTCGAACACGACCCAAGTATGCTGGAACAACCGCGATTGTTAATATTTAACTGTAACTTTCACTCTTGCTAGAAACCGCTAGAAATTTCGGCATTTTTCGTCTTCGGTTGCGTTTTGGATTTTGTTTTCGTCCTTTGCCGCAGTATCTGTCTTAAAAAACATCTCGAACAATTTTGCAATCCACCTCAATCCTACCCATTTCGCTCACCTGCCATGGCTGAAAATGAAATGATGAAAGCGAAACTGGCAAAACCAGGAGATGATACTATATTTGGAAAAATTGTGCGAGGCGAGATTCCGACCACATTTATCCATGAAGATGAGCAGTGTGTTGTCTTTAAAGATATCAACCCACAAGCACCTGTGCATTTTTTGGTTGTTCCTCGCAAACCTCTTGTTGGTATCAGTGAAGTAGAAGAGGAGGACGAAGCTTTGCTTGGACATTTGTTATTTGTTGCTAAAAAAGTTGCAAAGGAAATGGACTTGACAAATGGCTATCGAGTTGTCATAAATAACGGTCGTCAAGGGGGACAGACGGTTTACCATTTGCATGTGCATGTTTTGGGCGGACGCGAATTCGATTGGCCTCCTGGATAAAAGATGGAAATGAATGTTGCTACAACTAGTAATAACTTTAATAGTTATTACATTTGTATTGGTTTGAAAATATACTGAGCATGGATCTATTGCGAATTTCAAAATAAATCAATTTTTCTGTAAGTTGTTACGTTTCATTAATCACTCTTCATGTTTCTGTTGTAAATTCAATTTGTATTTTGCAATATTTTCAAGTATTTTTCAAAATACTTGATATTTAATAGTGTTAAAATACTTGATACAAATGTCTTATTAGGCAGCAAGTAATCCTTTTCTTTATGTGCTCTCTCATGAACTTTCAAATCAACTGCCTAGTGGTATATGGGATTTAATTCATAATATGGATTGTGTGCAGCAGCTCTC